>NC_091121.1:120377786-120567786 GCF_040183065.1 Periplaneta americana | reverse complement strand
AATATCTCAAAACGGACTGCACCACTGTTTTTCTCAGAATATTTCACATGATTTTGAATACCTACATGACCCTCTTTCCATTTAAAATTTCAAAATTGCACTCAAAATGGCGGCTTTTGAGATAGCTGAGGGCTAGAATCGAATGTGTCACTGGTAGAGCATTTGGTCTTACAAATACTGGTAACACCTATAGTAATCGAAAATCAAGAATATGGACGATATTTATATGGTTCCAGACTTTTGATTCATCCTGTATTTCATCATCATCATCATCATCATCATCATCATCATCATCATCATCATCTTTTTCATCCTGTTCATTCAATTCGACTTCCTTGTGGTTTTCAATAAACTGATTCAAGTCATTCAAATCAGCCTCTGTTGCAACCTTTATGTAGTCATCTGCTGCAATGTTCATAAAGTTAGCCTGATAGAGAATAACCTGCAGGTTATCTGCATCATTGCAAGTGGTTTCGTTGGTCTCACTCTCATTCACACTCACTCCTGCCTTTCTGAAGCAGGACTTCACAGTTTCTTTGGATATCTGTGTAAACTGATTCTGCCATCTAAACTACCACATCCGTCACTGAAATTGATCGCATAAGTTCAGAAGCAGACGAAACTGAACCCATGTTTGCAGTAATGGTTTGCATTATTAATTTGCGGTAATTCAATTTCATGCACTTTATTACACTTTGGTCCATAGATTGTGTCACACTTATCATGTTGGGCAGAAACCATGCAAATTTACATTTGACAGGTTCAGATGTGAGTGACATGTTCCATTGTCCATGAACAAAAGAATATGTCTATTCTGCTTCCTCATCCTTTTGTTAAGTCCCTGCAGCCATTCTTCCACAATTGCAGCAGTCACCACGCCTTTTTGTTCGACTTCCATATCACTGGAAGATTGTTTATGTTGACGTTTTTGAAGCACTGCGGTCTAGCTGCATTCCCAATTACTAGAATTTTTTCCATCTCCCCAGTCATGAAACTACACAAGAACATAGTAAGTCGCTTTTTCGAAAGTTTTCCTCCAAAAAATTTTTCACTTAAGGCAAAGTGTCTTGTTAGGAAATGCCTGGAAAAATAAACTTGTTTCATCACAGTTCACGATGCTTTTTGACTCATAACCTTCCATTAATGCACACAATTTCTCAGTCCATTCTGTCACACATTCCTCACTTACATCCACGGATTCCTCACAAACACTGTTGAAAACAGAAACTTTCTAACAAGTTGCTGGACACCTTAACATTTGTTATTCATAATTTATCTGCTACCTTTCTAAGTTTCTGTTGCAGAATGGGTCCAGACGCATAATTTTTTTGCCCCGGCACTTACAAATCAGTCCCACACAATTTTATTTATGTCTTTGTTCTCCATGTCTTTCGGTTTCCTCTTCACAGAAACATTTCCGCTCAGTCACTCATTCTTTTTTTCCAATTTTCAATCCAGAATTCCATATGCCTGTGTTTTTTCTATTTTAAATTTATCTACAATCTGCTTTATATTCAATTTATTTTTTTCACTTGCCTCTATCACTTTAACTTTCGTGTTGAGATCGAGAACAATTCTCTTCTTTGTAGTCAATGTTGATTATGAATACACTAACCGATCTTACAGAGACCAACTGCAATTTTAAAAAAAAGGAATCTCCCTCACTGACAATGATACAGACCTATTCACTGCCTCTTATTTTCGCTTTCGTACATACAAAAGACACTTTTGTAGAGATTAGTAAAAACAGACATTCATAGGTATGTAGTACTCTGCCACACTAGTGGAAAGCTCTGGCAGTTCCAGTACAGGTAGAATTCCAAGGCAAAGAGTTTGTTGAATGAAATGCAAGATCATTTACTTCTCAACACTGTTAACATTTTACAGTAATTGTCTTGCAACTTAGGGTGATTCACTTCTGTATGTCATTAAAATTGTTTTGCGACTTACATTGCTTCTCAATACTGAATCCTGCTTTCAATGGTCAGAAAACTTAACAAGCGAAAAGTGTTATAGGGAACATACAAAAATAAGAACACATAAAACTGGGACTCTATATTCTGTTAAACACACCCAGTATGAGTTTCCGTTTCCGTGTTGTACAGGTTCCGCTTAATACAGGTTATTATATACATATGATTTGAACGTAAATTTCACAGGACCATGGAATTTTTCCATTAAGGCAAGGTTTCTGTTTAGTACAGGTTCCATTATGGACAGGTTTCACTGTATTTGGGTGAACTACGGCAAGTATACTTAAACTTTATTTGGACCAAATAAAATACTAATTTTTACATTTTATTTTTTTGTCCATGGAGCATAATCGCATTTTTACGAATATTGTCGTAAAAGACGATTATTTCCCATGAACAAAAAATAAAATGCAAAAGGAGTAAAAATTAGTATTTTACCCTGGAGCTCACTGGAGCTGTTCATTTTATAGATTATTCAAGTAATTTTACAAATTGCCATGAAATGGTGTTCTTGTGCTCATCATTTACCCACATTTGTTTCCTGTGGTTCTTAAAATAATATTTATGATGTACTATGTTAACTTTAATTTACGTAAACAAAAATGCGCAATGTGGCCAACACAAAAAATTATCTTCTTACAAATCCACGCTATATTCATATTGGTTTTCAGTGATTTCTTAAGGAATGTATTCAAGACGAATTTACAAATATGTTAAACAAATTATTTTTGCACTAAAAGCATATGCCCATGAGACCAAATAGTCCTATTTTAATTATGTAATTGCTTCATAGTTTCATCTGGTATAGTATGACGTTATGACTGACATACCGATTGTTAATTGTTTTTATTTATAACATTAGGCCATAACTGACCGAGTGCAGAGGAGTGGAGTTTGGAGTGGCCTACAAGCCACAAGTCATGCTAAAGATGTTGGTTTCTTAATTATTCAATATGAAGTATTGTGCACTACACAGACTTGTCACTATTAAGTATATATCCTTCTCAGTGAGCACATCATGTCTTTAGAGTAGTGTGTTATAATTCTGAGGTTAGTTTAAATTATGTAAGTACTTTTTCCTCCCATGTATGGTGTGGGAGGATATAGAAGTTTCACCTTATTTTGTAAAGTATGTTGGACATTAATAAATAATGTGTCCCATTTTGTAGGTTCTATGAACTACTGAGCATTCGCTTACATAATATAGGTCGACTGGGTGGCGAGTAATCAGCATGAAGGCCATGCAACACACAGTAAATGGTCTCCCGCACACTCGGCAATTTTATTATGACTGAACTCACCTTAAGTAAAGAGCTGTTGGAAATTATTACCTTCTACTGCAACATATCTGACATCTTTAAAGAATTTAAGTACCTTTATATGCTGTGGTTTTAGAGACACCAATTTCTTGCGCGAGACAACAGAGATATTTCTATGAGATGTGTTGCAAACTTTCTCCTATTTCATTCAGTTTTTCCATAGTAAGTACATGCCAAAGTATTTTGCTGCTTTTATTCAATACTAACCCAGTTTCTCTAGTTGTTTAGCAAGGCTGCTTATGGTGTTGCCATGTGGAATGATAACATTAGGAAATCTTCTTGCAAATCATCACCTTTCCCCAATCACTCTTTTCCAGATAAGTCTCCACCATGAAAATCCTTTGCTCTAATATAAATTTCTGTGGTGCCATGTGAGCAAGCTAATCTAGACACTTCACTAACACAATCAGAAGAATGACATGCAATCTAACACAACACAACCAATCTGACAGAGATACTGAAATGGACTGCCAATCCTGCGGGAGATGGTTTGCCACATGTTGCTAGGCCTTCGTGCCAGTTGATCTACAGGCTCTGCTGTCTAATAGAGGAGCAGTAGTGCGTAGTGCATGTGGTGCTTTGAATTTTATTTGTTCTCCGTTCATTTAAGGGATAAGTATAAGTTGGACAATAATTTCAGGTAGTATTCTCTGAGAGGAGATTTTATACATTAATGTTAGGCAGACAGGCCTGTGCTATACTTTAAAATGCCAAAACAAAAGTCTCAGTTATAACAAAACACTTCTGTCTGAAGGCAAAACAAAATTCGGAGACTTAATAAGAGTGAGGAAGAACAGGATTGTTTACAAAATAACTATGCAAACATTTCAGCAGTTCGAGCAAGAGGAACTAGCATTGAATGCTTTGAGCGACTTGTCAATAACAGAGTTCGAACTTACCAGGCTCAAGAAAGAGAAAACAGTGCTGAACGTTTTCTGAGAAATAATGAACGAGAGCATATTACTACAATCTGAAACCGTAGTCGAGAGGTAGTATACAGTAATAGTATGTTAGCATTCCATTACCCTCTAAATATCGATTATGCTCATTTAAATTGTATTCATATAGGTAAAATATCCCATAAATGCAATGCAAAAAAAAGAGGTAATGAACCAGATTATGTTGTGCTAAAGATTATTATTTTTTTTGGTCATACAGAATATATCTGTTATGGTAACAATTAATATTAGAGGAGAAAAATTCGCTCCAGCACTGGGGATCGAATCTGGGTCCTTGGTTCTACGTACCAAGCACTCTCACCATTGAGCTACGCCGAAGTCCAATCCACAGCACTGGAACAAACTTCCCTCCCCCAGTGTTTATCCCTTAGTGGCCTGACTCCAAGTTGGGCATGTATGTTGATATTTTATTTAAGTCAACTGCCATTATACAAGGAGTGCACTCAGTTGAGTGACTTGGTGGCCAGGATTCCACAGTAAAGTGCACAGTAATCTGTACAGAAATATGCACTGTTGCTAAAAGAATTTATTAAAGGTTATTATTTTTTTGGTCCTACAGAATATATCTGTTATGGTAACAATTAATATTAGAGGAGAAAAATTCGCTCCGGTGCCGGGGATCGAACCCTGGAGGAGGGAAGTTCGATCTGGTGCTGTGGATTGGACTTTGGCGTAGCTCAATGGTGAGAGCGCTTGGTACTTAGAACCAAGGGCCCAGGTTCGGGTTCAATCCCCAGCGCTGGAGCTGGAGCTGGAGCGAATTTTTCTCCTCTAATAATAATTGTTATGTTGCGCTGCTGGAAAAGTTTTTCTTCCCAAGATTCAAGAAACTTACTTATAGTAATACATCCATTATCAACACACGTTTTAAATAACACAGGACAATACAACACCTTATTCCAAATGGTATCGTTTGGTGACAAAGCCTTCTTCGAGCTGAGAGTAACAACCTTCAGTTCTTACAAATATATTCTATTTCAGACGCTGTTAGGTCTGACATAGTACCAAGCTTAAAAGTAGAATTAATTGAACAACTTCGGAAAGTATTGCATGGTAATAATAGTTTCATTCATAGTTTTAAATACAACTTTGAAAATAATTCAGGAGTAAACAACTTATAACTGATGAACTAATTATTCACTAATAATGAAAATACAGTATAATAGATTTAAGTCAATGATATTTATTTATAAAAAGTGCAGTGATGCAAACAGGTATGG
Source organism: Periplaneta americana (assembly GCF_040183065.1). NCBI lineage: Eukaryota > Metazoa > Arthropoda > Insecta > Blattodea > Blattidae > Periplaneta > Periplaneta americana. The sequence goes on along the minus strand of NC_091121.1, from coordinate 120,562,315 downwards.
CTAGTTCGGGAATAGAATCCTGATTTCTCTGGGAAGAAATTGACAGATAATTAATACCCGTATAAATAAACTCACCTCTTGATATGGGTCACAAATAACTCCTTTATACACCCATTTTTCCAGTATTTCCATGTAAGGGACACATGCCTTCTGTGTCAGAAATAAACACAGTTCTTGTCCTGTAGGATCTCCAATGTAGCTTGATGTCCGTTCATGTAGAAGACTTAATACTTTACCGCCCTTTGCACCAGACTAGAACAGTACATAAAATTCTTAATGACTACTTTCATCATGCTCACCTTCATTATAAAAATGTCATATTACACCAAGATACAAAAACTGTTTCTAATAGTTAAGTATGAAATATCAATTTCATGAGTACAGTTGGCTGGTTTCTAATGCCATTAAATCTCGGACATTCTGACATTTTTGTAATGGCTGAATACCATATTTAGTCATGTAATTCACCCCCCCCCCAAAGATTTTTTGGGCTTTTCTTTTAGAATTCTATTTTCTTCGCGTAATTTTCTCCTCTTACATATAAAAAATGAGTACACCTTTCCTCTTCAAGATATATTAAAAAATATCGTAAAAATACACATGGAAAACTGAAAGCCAATAACGATCTTTCTACAACGAAAAAAGGTGATAATTTGTCTGATAACATGGATGATGATCTGGATTTGTTCTCTCATGAGTGTAAAATAAATGTATGTTATTTTCTTTGCGTAATTAGTAAGTTAATTTTCATACGAATATTTTACATTCAAAGTTTAACAATGTGATCAAAGATTAGTTAGGATCAGCCTACAGGCACTAGAACTGAAACACAGCGGTGCAAAGAAAAGTGTAAAACTGCCCATGTTGAACATCTACTTGGAGAATGGAGTAGTGAAAGCTAGCTGTTTTCAGAACATGGAAGGGATGATAATAGGAGGAAGACGAATAAAGTGCATAAGATTTGCTGATATGACATTGTTAGCAGAAGAGAAGATGATGCTAAAGGATATGCTACTGGAAATAAATGACAGTTGTGAGCAGTATGGGATGAAGATAAATGCAAACAAGACAAAGATCATGGTTATCACAAGAAAAATAAAGAAGGTATATGTGCGAATTCGAAATGAGGTAGAAAGACAAATGGACAGCTTCAAATACTTGAAATGTACTATAAGCAGTAACATGAGCTGCTACCAGGAAGTCAAAAGGAGGATAGCAATGAAAAAGGAGGCTTTTAATAGAAAAAGGAGCGAAAAAGAACTTAGGAAGTAAAGTGATTCGTGTATGAGGTAGAAACATGGACATTACCGACAAAGTGAAGAGAAACAACTAGAAACATTTGAAATGTGGATAAGGAAAAGAATGGAGCATGTGAAATGAACAAACTAAGAAATGAAGCTGTGCTAAAAAGAGTGGGTGAAGAAAGAATAATACTGAAACTACCAGGAAGAGAAAAAGAAATTGGCTGGTCAGTGAAGAATGCAGTGGAAGGAATGATGAACAGAAGAAAAGTTCGGGGCAGAAGAAGATAATCGTTGGCTTAATTCTGAAACCTCGCAACTGCATTTGAGGGAGTTGCGCAAGAGAACAAAAATAACTTCTTATTCATTTCATATGTCATAATATGATTTTGGAAACAGGTGCTTAAAAACACCCGAAGATTTCCTTCAAATGGCACGAAAAGAAAGAGTAAAATTGAACAGCTACCTACTCATCAAAATCCCCTTCTGATGTACTTCTGCAAGAGTCAACTTGATTTAATCGAACAGTGTAGTAAGAATACAGCTTCTCTAGACATACTCAAATGTCTGTCTTGCAAACAATAAACACAAGATATCTCCATATATACAGATGGTTCAAAAGTTTGTACAAAAGGGTCTGCTGGTGCGGGTATCCACTGTGAATTGTTTTCTCTCTACATGACACTTGGTTGCAACAAAACTGCATTTGACGGATAAATATGGGCCAACCTCACCACTTGAAAACAATTAATCTGCAGACTGCCATATTTCAATCACTGTGTTGTACTATCCAATTCTACAGCTGGCATCTAGGCCCGAACAAAGCTCAGTCTTTCCATAGCTTTAAAATCAGTCTTCTTAATGTATCCAGCTGTTTGCTGACAACATAAAGTCCACTATAGTCCACTGTAGTCTATTCAATTGTTGTTTTTCTCGAGAAATGAGGGGTATTTTGATCGGTATTAATTATAGATGCCTGTTGCTAGTAGCCAGAGTTGGGGTGTAGTCAATATATACTGCAGGGCTGTGTCTTCTGCAACTAGTACTGATGATTTTGATTTACTTCTTTTGTGGTTTATGGATGGACAGTATAGAAGAATGTGTTCCAGATCTTCATCATGATTATTACACCACAGACAAGTAGGATATACCCACATAAGCTGCATTAACACCAATGCAGTCCCACTATATTTTTCACTGCTTATGATTCATGGAGTCCCTCAGTGTAACATTCTCTGGAGGTAAAATAGTCCCTCAATCAGATCTCCGGGTAGGGACTGAACTGAGAGATGCCAAGAATCGCACTAAACTACTTATTTGGAACACCAAAAGTCACACCATCCAGTCAATCAGAGCCAAATTTAATATTGAAAAGAACCATATAATTAGACAAAGAGGCAAATATAATACCAATTGGATTGAAGTATGGTGTCAGTCCAATGCAGAAGCAAAATCCATTCTCTGTAATATAAAAAATAAGGCTAAAAAGAATAAATTCCATGTCTCATTGGGTAGTACATTTAAAGACCGAGAATTAAAATGAAAAGGCAACATTAACGAAAAAGATATAGACACTCTAAAATTTTTACAATGGAACTCTAGGTCTTTAAGAAACAAAGTGGATTCATTAAAGCAAGAAGTTCAGGACAGAAAGCCTTCTATAATCTTCAGATTGATGATGATATTTTAAAATTTTACAAATTTGCTGACTACAAAATTTTTAATGTTTCGTGAAGATAGAGGGGGTAGAGGTGTTGTTACCATGATCCACAACTCCATTCATGTAATTGAATCTAAACAAGAATTTCCATACCTTTAAGAGACATATAAAAATACAGGGAAATATTAGGACAACTTCACAGCTACAATGAAACCATCATTTTCCAGTGGATTCCTTCACACTGTGGCATCACTAGGAATGAAGCACCAGATACACTTGCAAAGGAGGACACACAAATGAACAAGTCTCCTACAGAACAGCTCCAACTTGCTTCATCAGGCATATGAAGAAGAACATTCCCTAAGGTTGTTAGAGGTTCCCAGAACAGCAAACGGAAGGCAGAAACTGCAGCTATCTCAGATTGGCCAAGAAGAGAAGCTGTTGCGAAGTTCAGGCTGTGGACTGGACATGACTGCCTGGCAAAGCATCTTCACCATATAGGCATCATTAACAGCTCCGACTGCAGATTGTGTTCCCAGCAAACAATCATGAACTCTGAGAATCTAAGAACATGCCCAGCATTGTCAGCAATTTCCATTTGGGAGAGATATTGGGAGGCAAGGGGACTATTGCAAGGCCTTCAAGGCTGATTTTCCTCTCTAATTTTGTCCTTATTTGTGATATGTTTACTTTAGTTATGTCTTTTTAGTTTGTTAAGTTTACAGCCATTTTCTTTTTGTATAATTGAATGAGTTTCTCACGACCAATGATGTGTATCAAGTACCAGTCACACTGAAATATTATTATTATTATTATTATTATTATTATTATTATTATTATTATTATTTTATAACCCAACTAACAATTGTTATAGTCCACCACTGTGCAGTAACGGTTAGTGAAATGAGTGGGTCTGGGTTCAAATCCCGATTGGAACAAGTTACCTGATTGAGGTTTTTTCTGGGATTTTCCCTCAACCCACTTGCTGGATAACTTTTGGCGCTGGACTGTGAACTCATTTTGCTGACATTATCGCCTTCATCTCATTCAGATACTAGGTAACCACAGTAGTTGATAAAGTGTCGTAAAATAACCAATTAAAAAAGCTGTTATGCTTCAGTTATTTATTAAATATAAAAACATTTGGAGACTTACGAGGCGTTATTAACATAAGTACTATGAAAATATACACAGATTTCAACATTCAGGACAAATTCGACTTGCGAAGTTTTAGAAGTAAGCCAATAATGTATGAATTGTATGTGGAGACTAAGAGGAAGGTGGAAAATAGAGAAGATCTGAACAATCTGAGTTTGCAGTGAACGACCTGCCCTTGGGCAGAAAACTATGAATGAATGAATTAATCAATTCATTCATATATATATATATATATATATATATATAATTTATTACAAACACTGCCCCCCCATTGAGGATAGCCCTTATGGTCTCAGTATATCCTCAAAGAAATTAATTTACATATGTAAACATAGATATTAAATTTAAAAAAAGAAACAAAGAAAAGGGCATGAAAAATCGCAATTGCTATTAATGTGGCACCATGTGATTAATTAGGATTTGACAGGATTTTTTTAACACAATTATCACAATGTCTTCCCCCAGAGATGTTGGCAGAGCAAACTGCCGTCAAAATTCTTCGAAACAAGCTGGTATAGTTCCTTGAGCACATATGTGCAAACCGAATAACACAATGTGAATTAAGGCATATTTCAGCTTGAAATAGTTGACTGTAGGCTCATAGATTGACTTCTTCTCATGGTGCACCTCGGCTGACTGATGATATCCTACTTCAAAACATATCGTGGGGTCCACAATGATGCTCTATTTAAAATAATTTGGCAGTCTTCAAATGTGTGTGGTCACGGATTACAATGTAGTGAAACATGCTGTGGTATACAACTCGCTCATTTGCTGTGTAATAAGCGGTGTATGAATTCAAAGTCCTGTAATCATAATATGGGAAAATGTAACTTTAAAAATTGAAAGTTAAAAAGTGAATGTTGAATATGAAATGCTGAATTTTAATACTTAACACGAAATTAGCTGTGAGGAGTGTTGACCTAGCCACAACCTCACAGCAACAACTGAGCTTTACAGAAGGCGTTGACTTTAAAGAAAACTAAATACCAGACCTAGTGGACCATCAAGAACTTATTTCTTTACGGTTTTGTAAAGCAGGTTATTTAAGTTAGGAAACTGCTCATTAAGTAAATGTGTGTTATTATTAGAATGTGTAGCTATATAGTAATCCTCAGTAGTGTTCATGTATTTACTATTATTATTATTATTATTATTATTATTATTATTAATGGTTTTTAAAATTTGCAGAGTGCCACCTATATTCGTGAGTTCATGATTATGATTAATTAAATGTGTAGCAAACTTATATTTGTTCCTATTGTTCTTCAAGTCTACTACATGCTCACTATAGTGTGTTCAAAAATTTCTTTTAGTTTGCCCTATGTACTTAGTGGAACAATTTTTACAATGTAATATATATATATATATATATGAGTTCGACATGTAGTGGACTGCAACTGGAAAGGCCTGAGTTCGACGTGCAGTGGACCATAGCTGAAAGACCTGAGTTTGACATGCAGTGAACTTGAATGAGTGAGTCTGTAACTGTGGCAGTGTCCAGGCGAGTGTGACGTAGTTCGGAAGACCTGAGTTCGACGTGCAGTGAACTTGAACAGTGAACTAGAAGAACTAGCCATGGCAAGCGAACTGTGAACTGACAGTTTTGTTCTGTACATAGTGCATTGTGAACATTAATTGAAATTAGGAGTACAGTGTTGTTCTTCTCAATAATACACGTCATGTATTGCCATTGTCGTCGTGTGGAGTGCAATAACGACTACAGTGTTGCTGTGTTGAGTGGAATACCCATTGTTGTAGGGTGAATTATTAAGAATAAAAGTCACATTGTTGTCGGGTGTGTGGTGTTTAAAGTAAGAATAAAAGTCAGAATATTAAGTGGATTTATCAAACTAACGGTAACATATCGATGGTGTTTAGATAAAAATGAGAAGATATGTTTTTTGACAATTATGTTTACATTCCTTCGTGTAAGGTAACTAATAACAATGTGTTAAAATTTAACTTTTGTAAGTCCTAATAAATTTTTCTTTTGTGAGATAAGCCCCTTTTACTAAATACCATCGATATATGCACATAAATGTAAAAATATATAGATGATAATTAGGATAATTACTTTGCTGATAGTGCTGGCTATGTTGGCGAGAATTTCCATGGTGTGTAGAGTGGGTTGTATAAAGAACCACAATTTGTGTAGGGTGAAGCTGCTCTTGTGGTATGCAGTTTCCAACTGTGCCACCAGTACCATGTAGTCTTTTATCAGCATGTTCATGGCAGCTGTGAGGGCGTGGTTCACCTGTCCATATTCAAACTGATTCTTCTCCTGTATGAACCTCATCACTATTGAGTAATGTGATGCAAGAGGCAGTATCTGCTTCACCAACTCACGAAGGGAAGGGTCTGCAACATTTTACAAATATTGAAGGATTTTTCTCTTTCAATCACGTTTCAAGTATGCTTGGTTGATTACAAAAGTCTCCTACTGATAAAGATAACTAATTAATTTTACTAATCATGCTAAGTAATCAGACCGTTTACCACGCTCGTCAATAGATCCAATTTTCACAGGTTGAAACCTGTATTATGATGATAAGACTTCTAACAATTATGTAAACAGTATAATCTCCTTCAGAAAGAATTAGGAAGTTAAAAATAATCTTATCCCAAAATAAGGGGACTTGCAAGAAAATTTTACTATTTTTTTCTCATCCGAGGTAATGAATTCTGGTGCCTAAGTGTTACAAAAATAATTCGAAGTCTTTGGTTGGTTGCTAATGCTTTGCTTGTTGAAGATATTCCATTTGCCACCATGCATCCCAGTAGCAAGAAGTTATATCATCATTTTCAAATGCAGTGCATTATAGGAAGTGATTTCTGTCCATCACAGTACATGAGCAGAATTCAATGTATACATAACTATGCAAAGCTGGCTTTCAGGTATAGCTCCCTGTAAAGCTGATTTGAATAATTTCAAGGGAAAAATTGTTCTGGGGTCGGGTATCGAACCTGAGACCTTTGGCTGAGTGTGCCAATGCTCTACTGACTGAGCTATCTAGAATGTACCAGACACCGGTTCACTACATTATACATAACTATTAAATCACGCGAGCATGCACACATGCACGCACGCACACACACTATTGTATAACATCACTTAATTAAAATTACACTACGTGAAGAAATAATTTATAAACAATAACATTAAACTGCTCACTTAAAAATGCATATTAAAGTACAGACTGAGCCTCAAAAAATCCATTTTTTTTTGCAAGTACCTTTATTTTCCATTTCCACATGTTTTTTCTTACAAAGTATATTACAGATAAAAATAACAAGCACTTCAATTATTTTACTTTCCTGTATGACTGTGCTTCAGTGGCTGACCATGATAATATCTTTGAAAAATACTGGAGTGCAAGAGGTCAAATGACTTCATTGTCAAATGCCTGGCATTAGAAAACAACAACAACTTTCCTGTATATTATTTACTTAATAGAACAGCTATATGAGATGAAATTACTTATAGGCAACAAACGCAATAACTGTAAAGAACAAAGATTTAAGGGGTTAGAGGACGTCCCTATACTGCAATGTTAATTTCATATACTTTAGGAACATGTATCTCAAAAACTACTCACATTAGAGTCACAATTTTTTGGACACTGCTTCAATAAGTTATATACAAGTAAAACCTCCAATAAAATCTTGCCAAATAGGTCCCACTTAACTAATGTATAATAAAATTATAAGGTAATGAATTGATATAAAAGTTAAGAGAAAAAAAAAATCCTACACTTAAATAAATTGTTGTAAACCTAATTTCTGTAGTGGTTTGCGTTGACGAAGGTTCATATATATATATATATATATATATATATATATATATATATATATATATATATATTTTGTGTAAAAAATTTCAACCTTGTGAGTGAAATGGACTTAGAGATATATGTTCCTGAAGTTTATGAAATTAACATTGCCAGTATAGGGACATCCTCCTCCCCTTAAATAATTATCACTTCCCGCACTGTAAAAAATCTTGTGAGAAACCTACAGGAACAAGGAAAGTTTGAATGCTTTACTGGAAAACTAGGAAAAGATATAGCAGGACACATTACATCAGTGATGGCCAACTTCTTAACATTTGGGGACTCCTTCTACTGTTCTGGTACAATTACCTTTTCTCAAACAGCAAGTACAAGCTTATAATTTCGCTAGATTATGCGCTTCCACCCTCTTGTATTAATTCTGCTGGAATTTGATCGATCTGGAGACTTGTACTTTTTCAGATTTTCTATCGCAATTTCGACTTCAGAAAGTGTGGGTTCGAGTATAAGTGGCTCTGCAGTTTGTATTTGAATTTCAGCCCGATCACTTCTACAGTGCGTTCATAGCTCGGCCGGGCCGCTCTGCAGCGGCCTTGGACTGGGTGAAGATTGACAAGCCTGCCACCAGAGCAGTGCTGTAGCTACCGCTGACGTGCCAGTCAGTCGAGTTGGATCTGTCATGAAGGAAAGACATCTGTGCGCATGTTGTGAGTAAAACTGTGTTGTCTTGTGGTGATAAAGTGTCTATTAATAATGGTTGAGTACACTTTAGAACAACGTATTTTTCTCTATGATGCGTATGTGACATACTCTTCTGCAAGAAGATGTCAAAGAGAATTTGAACATCGATTTGCAGGTGTTTTAATTCCTAGCAGGTCAACTATTCATGACCTTGTCTATGAAGTCAGACATACAGAGTATTTTTTGAACAAGAAACGTGTTCAACAATGCTGTGTATTGACAGAAGAGAAGCTTTATGAAGTAGGGGTCTGGTTAGAGCACTCACCCCGCAAATTACTGCAACGTTTAGTACAAAAAGTTAACATTTCCAAGACGTCAGATTTTGTGCAACGAAACTTTTGAAACTTAAGCCGTACAGGGTAAGAAGTTAACATTTGCAAGACGTCAGATTTTGTGCAACGAAACTTTTGAAACTTAAGCCGTACAGGGTAACTGTAGTTCATGGTTTACAATCAGAAGATCCTGTAAGTAGAGTTAATTATTGCAATTGGTTTTTGCAGTCCGTTCATAATGGCAATGTGGACCCACTTTTAACGTTCTTCACTGATGAAGTGTGGTTTCATCTTCATGGTCACTTTTCTACTCAGAACAATAGATATTGGGCTACCGAAAATTTCCATATTATTCATGAAGTTCCTCACTGTGCTGCAAAGGTTGGGGTTTGTTGTGCAGTGAGTGTGAGTAGAATTATCAGTCCCTTATTTTTCGACACAACAGTTGATTCACACGTTTATGTAACTTCAATTTCAAATAATTTTTTTCAGCAACTAACAAGAAATGAACTATTGAGTGGCTGGTTTCAGCAGGATTCAGCTATAGCGCACACCACTGCAAATTCTATGCATGAATTGCGAAGTGTGTTTGGTGACAGAATAATTAGTCGAGAATTGTGGCCACCTCGTCCCCTGACCTATCTCCAGGCGATTTTTTTTATGGGGAAAGTTAAAGGATAAAGTGTACACATCAAATCCCCACACGTTACAAGAACTGAAGGACAACATCACAAGAGAAATACAGGCAATCAGTCACCATGAACTTTTGTGAGTGAACCAGAATTTTTTCTGAGACATAGGGAATATGTTCAAAATCTGTTGCGATGCAGGCAAGCCTAATGTTAGTAGAGTAGTTAGTGTTCCGTACCCATGACTTGCAGGTCGTTTACTATAACTCTGGCGGCAGGCGCATCAAACTTCACCCAGTTCAAGGCCACCGCAGAATGGTCAGGCCGAGCTACGAACGTACTGTATTTAGTCTATGTACATTTAGTAGTTGCCCAAAATAGTTTTTCCATCTGTTCAGGATTGAATGACGGTCTCCAAGCAAGTCACCATTCTCATCCTTGATCACATTTACCCTTGCCTGTTATCCGTTCTTAAATTCCTTTATACTCTTATATAAATCTCGAATGTTTTTATTCTTACTATTAGTTTCTACCTCATTCAGTTTTCTCTTGAAGTAATATCTCTTTTTATTCCTAATTGTACGACTTGCTTCCCATCTTTCATTGAAATAATTATTGTATCTCTGTTCACCTGAACTAGATCCTGTAAGAATTTCAATTTTTCCTGTTTCCTTCTTTCTACCACCATGGAACAATCTTTATCAAACCACGGTTTCTTTTTCTAAGTTTCATAATAACCTATGCTCTGCTCAGCTGCAATTTTAATACTATCTCTGATATATGTTCACATGCTATTAACATCTAACTCCTCTTCAACTTTGTTGGAACTTTCCGAAGTGGCAAACCTATTTGAAATTTCGACCTGATAATGTTTACTCCTCTTTTAATTTCGGAATATTGAATTTCCTAAATTTAACTTGTTGCTCTACTCGCGTGGCTACTGATAATCTTTCTCTTAATTCTCCAATTACGAAATAATGGTAATACAACTACCTTCAGAAAATGTTGATCAAAATTGAATCGGTCATTGGAGAAAGGGGATAAGTCATAAAATCTTACTTTTGAGATAATCAATAAAAACTGTTTTCTTCTTCCAATACTGGAGCAATCATTATAAATATTTTTTCTTACTTTGTTTATGAATAGTGAAGTATAATACATCATGTTAGATATCTGACATCTCAAACACTTTTGTTTAAAGTTGTTTAATCGAACCATGACTTATCCTCTTTCTGCAAGGATTTGTTAAATATAAAAGAAAAAAATATATAATTTACAATTTTGGGCTAATGTAATATTTGAAAACAAACTAAATATTAATAATTACAATGATAAAGATGTTTTTGTGTGTAATTACTACATTGCTGTCACCATTTACATAATTATTATTTTTGCATTTTAATCATTATTCCTACTACAGAAGTGTACCAATATGTGATTTTATATCACAGTTTTAAATCAAAACCCTACTTTTATACTAATACTGTACTTAAAAACCGCATGTAGGAGAGCACAATAAAAATACACTAAAGTACTACACAAAATCATTTGTTTCAATTATTATAGAGTGTATTGTTAGATGTTGGAAGCCACGTCATTTGTAGATTCCTTGTCACAAGGAGGCCAGTTCAGGATCTCTTCGTAAAAGAAAGTGTGTTCCAATGGAATGTATTGCCTAACTTTCGATACGTCTCCAAGTTTTTTTCGTATTAATGGGAATTTTCCATTTGTATGCTTTTTTGTAGGCATTACTATGCGTCCAGGACCTGGTTTTTTCATACAGAATCTGTGTTTCCTCATTTCACTACTAATGAACAAACTGGCAGTCACACATCCTGGATCATCTTTAGAGTAAATAAATTCACTGAATTGTGCTGAAGAAAACATATTCTTATCTTTCCCTTTCTTCCTCAGTGTGTCTAATGAGCAGGTGGTTTTCTTGTAATACTCTGGCCACCAGCATTTAAAATTCAAAATATCATCGGTAGTAACTGATTCTACAGAAAATCTGTTGTCTGTGTTTGCCTGGGGGATCAAGGTATTGTATTGGTGTGGCATATATACCCTGTCTGTCTTCCTTAGTTAGCGCTTCACTACACCAAAGTTGCGGTCACAGGGAAGAAATGAATGGCCTCGTTGTGGAAAATAATGAATGATTTTGTTAAATCTTCCCATTTGGGTGAGTGGAAGCAACAATCGAATTAAGGTATGATTTTTATTTTGCCCTCCACAGTTATCAGAGAAAAGATACAATTCCTTGACTGAAGAAGGGACATTATTTTCAATGTAGTTCAGAAGGAGCACACTTCATTTGAAGATTTGTGGCCTATACCTTCATGATAGGAATAGAAGTATGCCGTATGGTCTTTGAAATTGTGAATGTTGAAAATTGATGACCCAAAGTTGTGTCTAAACAAATAATGAGTAGTTTCTTACCCACATTGTTCTCCTGTCGTATGGGCTGCTACAGACTTCCCAATGGAATTGACGTTCCAATGCCTTCAGTTTATTTTTCTTATTTATATTTCTGCGGTAGTTAATTTCATTGTGTTTACCACTAATAACACAGTTTTCTTCCCCTGGATCACTCACTACTTAAGGGTACACTGATGTGATATTTGAAATTTCTAAACTATTCTATGTAGATCTCTGAAATTTTGTACAGTTGTCCTACTGTATACAAATAGTCTGTGTACAAAGTTTCGTCTCATTTGATGCAGGAATATATGAATTATTAATAATTTTGTAATTTTAAATTGTGTAAATTGCTACTCCTCCCACAAATTCAAATATTTTGGCCTGAAATTTTGTCTACATACTTGTCAGACCCTCGGAAATAAAACTTACTATACAATTTTTCCTTTTATTCTACTAAAAATAAAATAAAAAATATTTTATGCACTAAAGTGTAAAAACGGAAAAAAAAAAAATCAACTCAAGCATGAAGAAAAATTAATATTAAATAAAATATGAATGTTAGGTATAATCCTGATATAAGTTTTGTTAACAACACATTCAGAAAATTCTACAAAAAAATCATGCATGTAGTGCAAAATTTGTAGGAAGAGTAGCATTTTTAGCAATGCAAAATTTACAAAAACTGAAAGTGGAGAAAACTGACTTCAAAGTTTGGGATGATAATAATAAACAAGAACTCTATCTTTTTTATTTTCTAGTCATTTTGAGATATATAGGTGTTGCTTATTATACGCAGAACTTACTCTTATATACACTACCATGCAGTGCACACCTAACCTGCACTAGTAAGTAAAGATGACTGAAAAAAAAAAAAAAAACATGTAAACTTATGAAAACAAATCACTATAGACTGTAGACACTATTATAACACTAACAATAAAACTGTTAGAAACTTGCAAATATTTCTTGTATAACAAAACAAAAACCAAGCATGGAAAACACGTTGTTATGGCTACTAGCAACAAATGGAATTTTTCTTTAGACAAGAGTTGTGGTCTCCTTGGTAACTGAATATTTTTCAAAGAAAAGCATCCTTTGAAGTGACATCTGTTGGATCCTATGAAGAAATATTTCGAGAAGTCGAGAAGCTACACTGTCTGAATTGGAAATCTAATGTACACAAATGTTTGTGGAAATTGCAACACCAAGAAAGCTACATGTGACTGAAATGAAATTGATACCTCAGATTAGGTACATAACAATATACAAATGATTAGAATTACAGAATTGTACCTGATCTGTGACCGTGAGATTTCAGTATGGTGTGAAGCTTCCATGCGCTGCAGTAAGAGCTTCTAAGCGTCGTGGCATGGAATCAAAGAGAGACTGGATATGTTCCTGGGGAATCTCCCTTCACGCAGTTTGTATGCGAATCCATAAAGTCAAGGGTCGGAGCTGGAGGACCATGATGAACAAATTGCCAACCAATCATTTCCTAGACATGTTCGATGAGCGACATGTCTGGCGAACGTGCAGGCCAGGGAAGAGGATACCCGTCGTTCTTCAAAGAAGGCTTGCACAATCCTCGCCACATGTTGCCTGTCATTGTCCTGCTGAAATATGGCATGTGGAGTTGCCTGAAGGAGGGGCAGTACTTCGGGCTCTAAAACCTCCCTAATGTAGTGATTGCTGTTCAGATTGCCCTGAATACGTACAAGGCGAGATCGCATATTGTATCTAATGGCGCCCCAAACTATCACACTAGCGTTTCTCCGCTATGCTGCTCAACAATGCAGGCTCTCCGATTGTGTTCACCACGGCAGGGTCTAACATGTATGCAACCATCATTGTAGGACAAGTAGGACTAGCATGACTGTCCGAAAACACTACATTTTGCTACTCAGTACGCCAGTGACTGTTCACGTGCTCATTATAGTCTGAGACGTTGGTGGTTTCTGGATAATGGAAGCCGACGCAACGGCATGCGAGCCACTAGTCCATCCCTCAAAAACCGGCGACGAACGACGGCAGATAGATCAACACACAATGCAGTACTCCAACGTCGATTCAACATTGTGGATGAAGCTGTACGGTCCGTCACGGCCAAGAGGATAAGATGGCAGTCATCCCATGCTGTGGTCACATTACGTGGTCCAGTATCCGCTCGTCTCTGTGTACGACCCTCTTCTACCCACTGGTTCCACACACTCATCACTGTCATAACAGCATACCCTGTACGAGCCGAAATATCACGGTATGACAAACCTGCTTACTGGAGAACAATCATTCCCCCCAAACTCATTCACGTGCTGATATTGCGGCCTTCCTCGTCGACGAGGCATACCTACACTAGATTCACGTTTCCACTTCCTTTGGAAGCTCTGCACTGACTGAGCAAGGCATAACATTGACCTTGCTGGTGAAACAAGAGACGTCACTGTTGAGCCTATGTGTACGCCATTTCTCTAGAAATGTAATCAATTATTGATGGTACACTGTTCTACACATCTCCCGAGATTGGAGTCGTTCGGGCCATTCTTTCTGGGTGTTGTCTTTTCACAAACAGTAGTGTAATAAATAATATATAAAATACAGCGTAATTTCCACAATCATCGCAGAATTCAGAGTTGAGGGCATGGACGGGGGATTTACATTACCAGTCACAGCGCGCAACCTTTTCGAAATGTGGCCCTAAACAGCTGATAGACCGATCGTATGGACATGAAAATTGGCAGAGGACATCTCTACACCATGAACAATTTTTTAAAGATAAAAACAAAAAATCAATATTTTTGACCAAAAATGACAAAATTTCACATCAGCGTATCCTTAAAGCTTATCTGTCATTTTCCTTATCAGCTGATGGGCGCGTAACTTATTAGATCAGCGGCACTCAGTTGCGTCACGTCGTCAGTCAGTGCAGAAAGAAGGTAAGTCGCTGACTTGTCCCCTTTCTGCAATGACTGCACTGCTTATGGTACTCCGCTTTGCGTTGAGAATGAGCAAATTTGTCCCATTTCTGTATGGAAATGTGTGTCTAGGTCTGGAGAAAGCAATGGCACTCTTAACTCATTTTCGCGTTTTTCATGACTTATCCCATTTCTGCAATGACCGATTCAATTATAATAAGGAAAGAATAATAATCAAAATTATAAGGGAAAGGATAAAGATAACACAGGAACAAAAAAGGAAGATACAGTATTTCCAACAAACCCTTTGCTTTTCCTGACCTAATAAGAATCACTTGTTCCAGGTAACATTCATTCAGAATTCTTAAAACAACTTAACCCAAGAACAAGATTGACATTTATTAAAAATGAGTAGTGTCCGTCAATATGCTTATCAATGTTACAATACACAATAGTTTGAATATGTAAATATTCAAACTATTGTGTATTGCAACACTAATAAGCACATTGACGGACACTACTCATTTTTAATAAATATACAGTTGCTTATCAGATCCATTCAACATGACATATCAAAAATAGACATTGTTAACCTTCTACAACGAAGTATGATACAGTATATCTCTGTACTAGCCAATTGGAAAAAAGCAATAGTTATTCCTATTTTAAAAACACCATGGAGAGAAGGTAAACTTGCGAATTCTAAATGAGGCAGTAGAGCAAGTAAACAGGTTCAAATACTTGGGGTGTACTATAAGCAGTAACATAAGCTGCTGCCAGAAAATCAAAAGGAGGATAGCAATGGCCAAAGAAAGCTTTTAATAGAAAAAGGAGCGGACCTCTGGAGATAGGACTAAGGAAGAGACTAGAGAAATGCTTTGTGTGGAGTGTGGCATTGTATGGGGCAGAAACATGGACATTACGATGAAGTGAAGAGAAGTGACTAGAAGCATTTTAGAAATGTGGATATGGAGAAGAATGAAACGTGTGAAGTGGAAGACAAGAAATGAAGCTGTGTTGGGAAGAGTGGGTAAAGAAAGAATGATGCTGAAACTGATCAAAAAGAGAAAAAGGAATTTGTTGGGTCACTGGTTGAGAAGAAACTGTCTACTGAAGAATGCATTGGAAGGAATGGTGAATGGGAGAAGAGTCGGGGCAGAAGAAGATATCAGATGACAGACGACATTAAGATATATGGATCATATGAGGAGACAAAGAGGAAGGCAGAAAATAGAAAAGATGGAGAATGCTGGGTTTGCAGTGAAAGACCTGCCCTTGGGCAGAACACTAAATGAAAATGAACTAGTATTAATCAAAGTTATATGACTTGAAATACGTGGAGGTTATGGATCAATAATGGCGTAAGCTAGCAACACATGACTGACTTGTGTACAAGTTTCCAGTAGGGAACTGAGTGACTAATCGAAAAAATCGGATAATCCATACTATAAAATATTTTCATAAATTAAGTGCATAATATTTTCGTAATTTGAAACTCCTACCACACTGCAACCACCGGTTTCTTCATACTACATACTACACCAGGGGGTGGGAAACAGCCTCTCTCAGAGAGCTTAGCCTCTCCCCTCACCTTAGTTGCTGTTATGCAGATTACTCTATGTACAATACGAGTTTCCTGCCCCTGCACTACACTATTAAATATTATACTGCTTATAACTAATAAAAACAGTGAAATACAGTAATAGGTAGCACTTTTTCATTTCATTAAATAGCGCACATTTCTACTGCCAATCTCATATTCTCATGTGAGATGAGCCACGATTTTTCCTTTCTCAAACTGCTCAACAAGTTTTCTTTTGACATTTTGCACAGAATGATTAAATGATGTATGGGTTTGCAATTGTGTTGAAGTTCTTAGGATCATTTCTTGGAAAGCAGATAGTGACTATTTTACAAGTTGTGAAAAACACTCCCTCTCACAAGTGTTTCTACTAGTGACAACGGTAGCATTTGTGCTACATACTGTGTAATGGTAAAGGCTGATGATAATCCTCTGTAAAAAAAAAGCATACTAACATAATGTACTGTACTTCCTATTTTCCTGCAGCAAAAAAAGGAAAAAAGCGCAAGAGAAAGACAGTCGAATAATCCACCAATCTGTTAATAGGGTGACAGATAATAGAGGCTCTACTGTATACTACAGTTACATTATGCCGAGAGCAAATGTAGATTGTTATTTGCCTTTTAGACTTATCTTCAACAATTTACTTCTACAGAGTGAAGTACACATAAAAATAACGTGTGCAGATGTCAGTTATACACTTACCAACACTGTCACCAATACTAAACGTTCGTGGTTCATAAGGACCCTGAAGAGCACATGGAACAATATAGTCCCCTTCAGCTCCTTCAAGACAATATATTATATCTTCCAACAGCATACTTTCTTGTGAACAGACAGGAATTGCCCCTAAAACGAATTAAGACAATCTCTTAATCATGACACCACAGAAAAATCTGTACTACCAGATATTATACCAAGATTCATCCTTACTGCCATACCTAGAGGAGCAACAAATGATGCTGGTCCACTATGATCTGTCACGAAGTCCAAGTTCATATTTGGTCTCACGAAATTCCAGTCAGGCATGACTGGTGAATGGTAATTTGGATGGCGCACCTTTCCTTGATTTTCTCTTTTGCTAAACGGCAAACTCCTCTTGCCTAAAGCCAACTCAACTTCCTTTTGTAGTCGACTACGAATCTGAAAAATAAATAAATAAATAAATAATAAATAAATAAATAAAAATAAAATAGTAATTAAGATATTCCAGGAACCTTATTTTCTTCCTTCTCCAATTCCAGTAGCTGAATAATATCAAATGCATACTCTGTTCTGGCTAGAAAGCTCTTCTATTGCATAGTGAAATGAGAAGATAGAAAAGTACTGTAATCATAACTGCAAATCTTATGAATGGGATTTTAAAGTTCAGAAAAAATTCAGTCAGTTATCCTCAGTGGTTTCTATGCTTTCCTTAACCAAAATAATGCATGTTCAAACACAGACACAGTGACGAATTTTTCGGATAAAAATGCGAAGTACAACTTCTTCAGGAGAAAAATAGAGGTGAATATAATTGAGGGGCGTTTTCACAAAACTCGTTATCTACAAAATCTTGTTTATTCCAAGAGAGCTCTTTTCTAAAATACACAACTGTAGATACCGAGTTTTGAAAAATCTCTTTTATTTCAAGTTGAATTTACTGATATACTTACCAACTTTAGCTTAATTCTGATAGCACCATTGGATTCTCCTGACCCAAAAACATAAGGATACGCTAAAACTTCAAAATCGAAAAAAATGTAGATAACGAGTTTTGTGAAAATACCCCTCAATTTGTCCCACTAAGATTTGATGTACAAATGAACCTTATGAGTACCAAATGAGTAATATGATCAGCTAATTCTGAAACTTGTCTTTGTAACATTTACCTACATACCAGTACAGATTGATTCATGAAGAAAAATCGTAACTTTAGGATATGACTTTTGAAGCAGTTTAGAATAAAAAAAGTTCCTATAAATATAAATCCGATTTCAAGCAGTTGCAGAACTATGGCTGTTTTCATCCACAAAAACAGCTATTCTTTCACAGCTCTAAATCACGTTTAGAGACTAATATCTAGAAAATTTACACTTTATGTTCACATCTGCATACGTATGATAGCTAGAGTTAATGTACTCAAAGATGATGCTTACGGTAAATTTTCAAACATAAAGGCTAATTGGGATTTCTCATTCTCTGATCAGGTCAAAAACCCCGATATGGCAGATAGAGGAAGGATCTCCAGATATGGAATGTACCGGGAAAATGAAATACCTGGGGCAGAACAAAACCAGACACTTGTGTCTTACAAAGAT
Source organism: Periplaneta americana (assembly GCF_040183065.1). Taxonomy (NCBI): domain Eukaryota; kingdom Metazoa; phylum Arthropoda; class Insecta; order Blattodea; family Blattidae; genus Periplaneta; species Periplaneta americana. Next base: position 120,543,614 of record NC_091121.1, on the reverse strand, counting down.
AAGGTTTGACTACCCAAAGGCTAAGAGAAGGCTACTCTGATATATTTTTTTTTTATTTTAGGTTATTTTACGACGCTTTATCAACATCTTAGATTATTTAGTGTCTGAATGAGATGAAGATGATAATGCTGGTGAAATGAGTCCGGGGTCCAGCACTGAAAGTTACCCAGCATTTGCTCATATTGGGTTGAGGGAAAACCCCGGAAAAAACCTCAACCAGGTAACTTGCCCCAACCGGGAATCGAACCTGGGCCACCCGGTTTCATGGCTAGACGCGCTAACCGTTACTCCACAGGTGTGGACTACTCTGATATAAAACCCAGGATGGACTGAACTCTGTAAGTTATGGTGAAAACAACCAGTCTAGGGAATGAAAACCCCAAAATCAAATGACGTGATCCTACAGGCAGGGGGTTGAGCACAAGGTCAACTCTCTTGCCCTGTAAAAATTTGTATCGACCTAAGCATGTATTAAGGAATAAAAGAGTTTTATCTATTGGAACTTGGAATGTCATGGCACTATTAAACCCTGGAATAGCTAGTTGAACAAATTGTAAATTGTAGAAACTCATTTTTAAATTGTGGCCTTACAAGAGATTAGATGGAGTAAAAGTAATATAATCAACAAAAAAGATTTTACATTATTCAGGAAAGAGTAACAAGGCAGGACAATTAGGTACTGGATTCCTAGATATGAGAAAAGTACTAAACTATATAATGAACTTTGTTCCTTATAATGACAGACTATGTAAGTTGTGCATTAAAGGTAAATATAATAATGTAATCTTAAGAGGACAAGGAAGATAAAATGAAACAAATATTTTATAATGAGATAGAAAAGCTGGTAGATAATGTACCTAAAAGTAATACAACAATAATATATTCTTAGGGGATTTCAATGCTCAAGTGGAAAAGGAAGAAACCTATAGTGGAGTAAGTGGTAAATTTACTCTTTATGAGACAACAAATAGAAATGGAGAAATGCTATGTGAATTTGCAATTATGAACAACCTCTTAATAAATGAGTACACAGTTTCAACATAAAATAATACATTAAGAAATCATTTGATCATGAAACACTTAATCAATAATCAAATTGACCATGTTTAGATTAATAGTAGTAAAAGATGTGAGATCAATGCGAGGACCCAACATTAACTCTGACCATTTTTTGCTCAAAGTCATCTTAAAGCAGTCACTACCAATAATCTATAAAAAAGAAATTAAAACAAACTACAAAATGGAATGAAGATAACTTACAAAATCCTATGAAGCTTAAGGAGTAGTGTGTAACATTATATGAGAAATTAAAACACATATGAAAAACAAAATACAAGGCGTGTTCTTAAGTAAGTTCCGTTTTCAATTATAGCCATCGCATCGTTGCAATCGTTATTTTGCGCATGCGTGTTTTCTTCTTCAGTCCTCAGGCAAGCTGTGCATCCAGGCTCAGAGCTTCAGTCCGTGTGTGTGGTTAGTTGTGATCAGTTGAAATGTTTAAAGTGATCAAGCACCCCACTGACTATGAGATGCGGTCTGTTGTCAGTTTCTTGAATGCGAGAAACATCAAACCAGCTGACATTCATCGTCAACTTTGTGAGGTATATGGTGATGATGCCATTAGTGATGGAATGGTCAGGAGATGGGTTAGGAAGTTCAACAATGGCAGCGTCTCTGTGCATGACGAGCAGTGTACCAGTCGGCCATCTTTGATCAATGACAATTTGGTGCGTGCTGTCGATGAAAAAATTCATGAGGTTCAGGAGGTTCACAATTTCTTCGCTTTCCTTGAATTTTCCACAAATGCTGCAGAGTGTTCTCTACAAAATTGTGACAGATCAATTACGATATCGAAAAATTGTGTTCACGATGGGTACCGAAGATGCTCACTGAGGAACACAAAACCAAACAAACTTCCAGTGCATTGAGCTTTCTCACACGTTACAGTGAGCAAGGCGATGAGTTTCTTGACCATATCGTGACAGGTGACGAGACTTGGGTGTCTCACATGACACCTGAATCAAAGCAGTAGTCTATGGAATGGAGGCACACTGCATTCCCAAGGAAAAAGAAATTCAAACAAACCATGTCAGCACACAAGATCATGTGCACTGTCTTTTTGGGACAGAAAAGGAGTCCTACTCATCGAATTCTTGCCTCGGGGTGAAACCATTAATAGAGAAACCTATTGTCAGACCTTGAAGAAGCCCCATTGCGCAATTCAGAACAAGAGATGTGGGATGCTGACCGACAGAGTTGTGTTGCTTCATGACAACGCTCAGCCACACACAGCTCGTGACATCCAAAATCTCATCTCGAAATTTGGCTGGGAACAAATCGACCATCCCCCCCTACAGCTCGGATTTGGCACTGAGTGACTTTCATCTCTTTCTGCACCTCAAGAAGTTTCTCGGTGGTCAACGTTTTGATGGCGACGATGAAGTGAAAACAGCAGTGCGGGAGTGGTTTGCATCATAGGTGGGCGAATTCTACAATGAGGGGATAGAAAGACTTGTGCTACAACTCGATAAATGTCTCAATAATGGTGGAGATTATGTTGAGAAGTAATTGAAGTGTGGGGAATACAATGCAACAAAAATGGTTTGTAAATATCTTCTCATTTACTTACTACACCCTTTTGGAGCTTACTTTAAGAACATGCCTCGTATTAGTGATGAATGGATTTCAATTCAAACTATAATAAACAAAGCTGTGAATGGTATAATTATTACGAGACAGGAGAAAATTTCAATCAATGGATGGTGGAATGAAGTTTACAAGAAAGTGGTACAAGAAAAGAATGAGGCAAGGCAGAGAGCTCTACAAATGAATACTAGGGCTAACTGAGAAATGTATAATGCAAACAGAATTGAGGCCAATAAAATCTGCAGAAATAAAAAGAAGAATTGGTTAAATGAAAAAGTAAATTTAATAGAAAAAAAATTTTTAAGAAAAATGAAACAAGAGAAGTGTTTACAGAAGTACGGGATTTTAAACAAGGACAAGAAATATCACCTAGACTATGTAAAGATACTAACAGGAATATTTTAGTTCAAAAGATCCAGATCTTAACAAGCTGGAAGGAATATTTTATTAGTACTTCTAATAACGATAGTGTATTAAATATTTCTGTACCAGAAAACCATAGTACGAATAATCGACCAGAAGTGCAATCACCATCCTGGAATGAAATATGTTATATAATACAAAATTTAAAAACGAACAAAGCTGCAGGTTCAAATAATATATTCACGGAATTAATTAAACATGGAGAACGAATATTGAAACAGAAACTTTACAAACTAATCTTAAGAATTTGGAATGATGAGAAATTGCCAGTACAAAGGAATCATGGAATAATCTGTCTTGTATTTAACTACAGACCTGTCACTTTATTAAATATAGCAGTGGTATTCAATCTTTTTTGCTTTCGTGTCCCCAAAATGATTTTTTTTATACATCTTGATTACACAACTTTTAACACTACAGGGTGATTCATGAGGGAAGGTAAAAAAACTTTGGATGTGAATTCTGAAGTCATTCTGAATCAGAAAGTTCATATGAATATAAGTCCGTTTTCGAACGATTACGGACATATGGCTCTTTGATTTCACAAAAACTTCTGAGATTCCAATCTACTAACTCGCATTTAAAGACAGATAATGGACAAATTTAAAGTTTATATTCACATATACATACATACCTAATATTCTAGATGTCGGGGTCGATATTTTCGCACATTTTCAAAGGTACCTCCTTCTGCTTCAATGCACTGTTGCACTCAGGCATGAATCGAGCTCATTGCTCAGGAGAGTTGCATGTGGCTGTTCTTTATGCCGCATCTAAAATACAGTCGATTAGCACCTCTCTCGTTTCCCCCTTCCTTTGCTATACCAAGTCTTTCATCCAACCCCATAGACAGTAAGTGCTCTTCGATATGGTACCCTTCTGTTCGGAAAGCGTCATTCATATTCAGTGATCGCACGCAAGGAACTTACATTGCACAAACCATACACATACACAATATCGATGTATTCTGTAGTCGAAAATTTATAAGGCATCTTGAAAAACACAACTTAACACTTCCGATAACTGTACCTGTATAACTACTGTACTGTAGGTAGCTGACTGAACTGCTGTGAACTGATGATAGTGTATTTGTGTTATTTGCAAGTTCTGTGTCATTACATCAGACAAGGGCAGGCGATTGGACATTTGTAATGCCCCACCACCCGGTTTCTTTCTCATCTACATCGCTCACAATACAGATTCCAATGTTATGTCATTCATTGCAGTCGGTGACCTTGTCTCAAGTTCTCACGTCAGCAGCATATGGTAACGTCTGATTCACATTGGGGCGAGGCGTTTTACCAAAAAAAATGCATCTAACTCCGCCATCGTTCGAAAACGGATCTATGTTCATTCATATAAACTTTTTCACTCAAAATGGCCTCTGTTATTGTATCCTAAATTTTTTACCTTTCCTCGTGAATTACCCTGTATATCACTTCAGAATATATATATATATCTCGAAGCCATTCAAACAGCATTAAACCAACTTCTACTGTAGCTTGAAAAATTCTCCAAGACTGTCATCCTAAGGATTCAAGATCCGCCATAGAATCAATTGGTGCAATTGAGCCTGCTGTATCAGTGGAGATTCATGACTGCTGTAAGATACTGAGGAAACTCAAATTAGCTCAAAAGGAAGTTTTATTGCAGTGAGTCCCTGAGCATTGTCAAAGTTCTGGCAATGAACAGGCAGATGCATTCGCGAAAAAAGCTGCCATGCTCACTAGTTGCTTCAAATCAATTAACATCATACCACTCCTCTCAACTCTACATAAAGAAGCAAATGAAGGAACATGAGTTTAGAATCAAACAACACAACCAAGCCCTGGAAGACTTCCTTACATAGCACCCTGACTGGCCAAGACAAGAAGCTGTGGTGAAGTTCTGGCTCCAAACTGGACATGACATTCATACCAAACACCTGTATCGGTTTTGGTTACTTCAAACGTCCACCTGCAAGCTCTGTAATCTGGATGAAGATATGGACAGGGACCACTTAATGCACTGCCCGGCTCTTCGCATAACATCTGAGACCGGAAAATATTGGGAAGGCCAGGATTAAGACAATGAATCAGATGGACAATTGATGACTTTTTGTTAATGTTCTATGCCATTAGAGAAATATATATATATATATATATATATATATGCTTTCACGTGTTAATTAACTAGGTTAACCTGTTGACTAATTTCAGCTGGTGGGCTATCATTAGAACTGAGTGCTCTTCGTGCCTTCTGATTGCGTTTCCTGTGGGTGTGTGTTTGTGTAGTGTAATGTGGAGTCAAAAAGTGTGTGTGTTCTGAAATTGAGTTGTGTGTTGAGGATTTGATTCAGGTGTGTTTTTGTGTGCCTGTATATTTCGTATTGTTCTAGTGTGTTTAGTTTCTGGTCTTTTGGTTTCAGATGTAGAATTTCCATGTCTGTGTCTATGTTGCTGTAGGTGTGGTTGGCATTTGTGATATGTTCTGCGTATGTGGAAGTGTTTTGTGATTTGGTTATGGCTGTGATGTGTTCTTTGCAACGTGTTTGAAATGATCTGCCTGTTCTATGTAGAAGCTGTTGCAGGTATTGCATTTGAGTTTGTATACACCTGTGTGGTTGTTTGTGTGTTGAGATGCTTTTGTAGAGTGTTTTTTTGCAATAATTAAATGTAAATCCTTCAATAACTGTCACAATTTATTAGGCCTAATGCTTATACAAATAAAACATTAGGTCATAATTATAAGTTAAATATGACTAGTGCTTTCACCATGTGTGGCATCATCAGGTCTGAGGGATGACATATATCAAGTTGTATGAACGTAAAACATAAGGTGTATAAAAATATGATATAACCTTACAGAGTAATGGCGAAGTGCATCAACATCGGTTAAACAGTAACGGTGGTTAAAATGTAATTTCTGTGCGCCATTCATAATCACCGATTATTTAAACATGGTTAACTGACACCTCATTTAACCAGAGTAAAGTCTATGATGGTACACTGTTTCTACAAAATGACAAAAGGAAAGCATCCATACCGCTGCAAAGATAATAGTCAACATCTAAAAACGACTGCGCTCACTCCGTTCTACATCGAAATGAACGTAGCCTACATTTTCGCGTTGCATTTGTTTGCCTTTGGGCACTGTTATATTTGCGAGTTGCATTTCTTTGTTTTTCAGTGCTGTTAGGTTAAAATCGTACAAAATAGAAAATTGAATGCAAAAATGATTATATTCCAATATGAGGTTAAAGTATCATAGACTTACTTACTATATTTAAATATATTATATAAAAAAGAAGGAATATCCACAAAGGAAAAGGATGTAGAAGATTAGTAGGAATGTGTGTAAGATCCAGGACCTCATTTACACCAGGTTACTGTTCATTATCCTAAGATCCATCCATAACCTCTCTTTGTTCAGCCAGTGACATAGAGAAAGAGATATTCAAGTATTCCCTCTTAAAATATAGAAAATAAGTTATATAGAATCGTAATATAAGCAACCGATCAATAGAAGAAATATGACTGTTTTTGTGTTATTTCAAATGAGCCATTTGTAGATTTTGATAAACGACATCCTTCCTGGAATTTTCTGTCACCTAATTCCTCGTAAGAATTCTCTCTTGCCACTAAAGAAACTTCACGCTCACGCTCTATCCAAGTAATTCAAGTACTGTACAATAATAATCGTCTTCGAAATAAACATTTGTGGCTGTGGCCGCCATTTTGCTTTACTTGCTCTACTAATCACTGGTTATCTCCTTTAACCGCTCGAATATGGCCGGTTAGAGATTACTGTGGTTAACCTTCTATTTAAGTCGTAACCGAGGTCGATCCACCGTAAAAATGCTTAACCAGGGGTTAGGTGACAATTTTAACTAGTGGTTACACTAACCGATGTTGATGCACGTGGGCGTAAGTGAAGAGATCTGTGAATATTGATAAAAACGATAGCATACAACAAACATCTCAAACATAAAGTTGCAATAAAACAAATTGTTAAGATGTGTAATTATTTACAAATTAAAATTCAGTGTGTTGAATGTGACTTATGAAAAATCTTACAAAGTCATTAAGTTAAAATTGACACAACATTATGTTGAAATAGAAAGCTTTAAAAGTTACAATATTGGATTTGAATACGTAAGGTTACAGAGTTGAATAAGGTAGTGTTTGTAGCCCAGTCATCATGATGCAAGGTTATGAAAGCGTTTCAATATCTGAAAAATTCAATGAAGGAGATTTAATGAAATAAAAATAAAAAAAAAAGAGTGAACTGTTATCTAACGAGTAGAATGGAATATAACTTACATAAAATAATCAGATGACGATGTGTGATGTTGCATAAATAATTATGTGATGTTGACTGAATAGATCGACATATGAAAAGACTATATTATGCTATAAGTGGAGGGGGATGCAAGTTAAAATAAGGAGAAATTCTATCGGCCAACCTAAAAAACATGCTATTTAAGTTAGGCAGTTGTTCATTGGGTAAGAGAATAGTACCATTGAAAAATTTGGCAATATAAAATTCTTGGGCAATGTTATTAATTTTCCCATTATTTATAGGTTTTAAAATTTGTAGGACTTCTGATATTTTCTGAAGTTTGTGGTTATTCTCTATTAAGTGAGATGCAAATTTGGATCTATTTTTTTCTATGACAAAATTCAGACACCACACTGGCTTCTATAGTAGACAACAGAAAACCAAAATATTGGAATGTAATGACTTTTCATAATAATGTTTCTTATAAGTTACATAACTCTTTAAAAAAAAAAGAAAAATGTAAAGGTTACATTTGTAACAAACTTAATAACATAATTCCTAATAATATTCATACATCTGATAAATATTCCAGTGGAGAAGCATACATGTTACATTGCAAGAATTGCATACATAAATACATTGGCCAGACTAAAAGAAATCATAGAACTAGATATTTGGAACATAAAGCAGATTTTTGTTATAGAAGAAATAGATCCAAATTTGCATCTCACTTAATAGAGAATAACCATGAACTTCACAAAATGTCAAAAGTCATACAAATTTTAAAACTGATAAATAATGGGAAAATTAATAACGTTGCCGAAGAATTGAGGAGTGTTTTTTTAAAAAGTCGCCAAACGACAAAATTTTCAAAATTGAGGTTTTGTTGGTTTTATGTCAACATTTATGTTACACATATTCCTGTAAAATCAGTTTTAGCTAAAGCGATAAACGTTGTTATAAGGCATTCAAAACTGTGATCTTTTGCAAAACTCAATATTCACCTCTTCATTAGTTAAAGCAGAAGTCAATAAACACCAATCACATTAAAAAAGGCCAGAATATTTTTGTAAAATTCATACTTGGATTAAAAAAAATGTTTTATTTTATGCAACAGACCACAATTTGATAGCAATCTATATTTAGAACAACAATGTACATTTAGGCCTAAAAGAAAAATAATTCCATTCATTTAAATCTATTTAAATTTGTTTGGATCCAAATTACATTAGAACAACAATATGAAACAGAATATTAATATTTATGAGCCAGGCGTGTAGAAAGATCTTGGCTCACAATACAATTCCCTTTGAACTCAACCAATCAGCTTTTGTCCTGCTCTGCGGGATTAATTTTATTATTGCTGATTTTCAGGTCATTCTGAATAGCTGTGTCGCCGCTTCTAAACAATTGTAGTGAGAGCATAATATTGTAAACTATCATAATATGGAGTCTGTTTCTAGTGATTCTGAAAATTGTACAACTGTTGTCGAAAGTGTAGGCGGTAGGAAGTCTAGATCAAAGGTAAATGCACCTAGAAAGACTACAAAGAAAACTAAGAGCCCTCATATTGTGTGTTCATATGGACTTCTGGGTATACCCATCAATCCAAAAGCTTTGGGGAAAGAGAAATGCAGAGTAGCTGAGTTTTCGGTAGAATAGAAAAAGTCTACTGAAAAAAGGAAGAAATTCTGTCTCCTGCAGAGTACTATGAAATTCTGGGTCAACATGATACTTTAAAAATATTGAATAAAGACTGGGAAGCAAAGGATATAAAATCCAATATACAAAAAAAATGTCTTGAAGCCTAATATACCCTTCAAAATTACAGCCCAACGAGTGATGACATACAGAAAATCAAACAAGAAAGTACTCGTCAGTGGCGGACACCTACACTGAAGATCCCATTGAAGTTGAAGTATTGAAAAAGAAGACCTGTAGCCAGGAAATAAGGAATGCAGCTACTTTGCCTAAGAAGAATATGGTCAGTCAGGAGAAGAAGAAGGTTGTTCTCAAGCTGATGAAGTATTTTAGAATACCAGAATCTGTTAAAGATTTCTATAAAGACATTACTGGGAATTCATGTTAAATTTTATTGAATGTTTCTAATGTTTTGTACACAAATTTAATTTTGTTTAAGTGTGGGTATTTCAGACTGGAAATAATACATTTCAAGTTATTTCGGCAAATTTGGACTTCTCCTTTTTTCATATTAGTGATTCAATATTATTATTATCATTAATGAATGGAGTTTTGTGTTTTCCCAAAAAACTGTAATATTATTGTATTTTGTTCTTTGCTGAAAATAAAATGTAACAATCGCAAGTTAATACAATATAAATGCATTTAAAATATGATAAAATCACATATAAAGAAAAAATAAAATATCAGAAAAATTAACTAAATGAGATACAAAAAAAAAAAAAAGTCAGGTTTAAATGTTAACAAAACATGTGTTATACTTCCATCTCTTGGCGTTTAGCAACTTCTGAAAAAATTGTGAACTTTACTTTTTTTTTTTTTAGTTTTAAAATCTAAATTTGAAAATATTAATTATATAATAGAATTACTGCTTCATTAAACAATATGATATAAAAAAAATATTTGTGGTAACTACTTTTTAATCATTAAAAAAAAAAAAAATAAGTTTCCTGAAAATTTTACTTTTATGCATTTAGGGACTTTTGAAAAAACGCTCCTGAATTTTATACTGCCAAATTTTTCAATAGTAATATTTTCTTACTCAATGAACAACTGCCTAACTTAAATAACATGTTATTTAGGTTGGCCAATAGAATTTCTCCCTACTTTAACTTGCATCCCCCTCCACTTACATCATAATGTTGTCTTTTCATAAGTCGATAAATTCAGTCAACATCACATAATCGTCTATGCAGCGTCACACACCTTCATTTGATTATTCTATGTAAGTTATATTCCATTCTACTCATTAGATAACAGTTCACTCTTTTTTTTTTTTTAATTTTTATTTCATTAAATCTCCTTCATTGAAATTTTCAGATATTAAAATGCTTTCATAATCTTGCACCGTGATGACTGGGCTACAAACACTACCCTATTTAACTCTGTAACCTTATGTATTCATATCAAATATTGTAACTTTTAAAGCTTTATATTTCAACATTATGTTATGCCAATTTTAACTTAAGGACTTTGCAAAATTTTTCATAAGTCACATTCAACACACTGAATTTTAATTTGTAAATAATTGCACATCTTAACAATTTGTTTTATTGCAACTCTATGTTTGAGATGTTTGTTGTATGTTATCGTTTTTTATCAGTATTCACAGCTATCTTCACATACTCTGTAAGGTTATATCATATGTTTTACGTTCATACAACTTGATATGTGTCATCCCTCAGACCTGATGATGCCACACATGGCAAAAGTGCTAGTCATATTTAACTTATAATTATGACCTAATGTTTTATTTGTATAACCATTAGGCATAATAAATTGTGACAGTTATTGAAGGATTTACAATTATTATTATACATTTAGCTTGTCGGACCAATAATGTCTTGTAAAGAGTGTTTTGTGTTCAGTATGTGATGAAGTAATTTAATTTCTTGAATGACGTTGCAATCTTGTGTGTGTTTTTGTTTTCGTATGTTAGTGTGATGTATCTTTTATGTTAATGTGTTTGTGTTGTATTCCTATGTTTTTTGTAATTCTGTTTTGTCTTTCTTATTATGTTGTTTATTATGTTAGGGTTGTATCCATTTTCTTGTGCTATGTATTTGATTGTTTTTTAACTTTTCTTTGTAGTCTTGTTGGCTCATTGGTATATTGAGTAGTCTGTGTACCATTGCTCGGAAAACAGCTTGTTTGTGTTGTGTTGTGATTGGATGTGTTGTGTATGTGTGTTGTTGTTGTTATTGTGGGTTTTCTGTAGATTTTGAATGTGTGTTTGTTGTCAACTTTTGTTACTGTGATATCTAGAAAATTTATGGATTTGTTGCTTCCAATTTCTAATGCGCAGTGTAGCTTTGGGTGTGTTTTGTTTATATGTTGATATAGGTCTGTCTTTTGTTTCCTTTATATAGTATTAGTATGTCGTCTATGTCTATGTGTCATGGCGGATAGTGAATAGACGCATCACGAACGCTCCCGAGTTGCAACTCTACAGTAGGTGTTCTGAGTGTTAGTAGTATTATATTTTCATTCATTATTTTGTGTTCTGCTGTTACGGTGTTATCTTAATCATAATGTCACAGAAAAAAAGCATAAAAATTGATGATTTGGAGGAAAGTGTCAAGCGCGTGGTGAAGGAATCTTTACAAGATGTCGCAACCCTGCAAGTCCTTACCAACCTCATCAGAGAAAGTGTTACCAACGCAGTTGTAGCGGAGCTGCAAAAAACGATTGAGGATAACAACAAAGTTATTAGTGATCTCAAGTCAACACTAGAGACTCGCGATAAGAAAATTGAGGCGCTTGAAAACAAAATCGACGATCTCGAGCAATATCAGCGTCAACAGTGCTTGAGAATATTTGGCGTGGCAGAGGAAGCGACAGAGGACACTGAAAAGATCATTATGGAGGTGGCACAACGGATCAATGTGGACGTCCAACCTCACGACATAGACAGAAGCCATCGAGTGGGCAGGCGTGACATTAAATAATAGGCCATGGCCTATTATTGCTAAGTTTGTGTCATACCGCAAGAGGAGTGAAATGTTTAGTAATAAGAAGAGGCTCAAAGGCAGTGGTGTGACGCTGAGTGAAGATCTAACGGCAATGCGACACAACATCCTGAAGGAGGCAATTACGAAGTTCGGACTGAACAACGTGTGGACATTAGATGGCACAGTCATAGTGAACATCGATGGAACCAAGAGACGTGTGACCCGCAGCTGTGAGCTCAACATGTAGATGTCGGGAGTACACGTGACACAAGGTCTAGTTCTGAATTATTCCTTACTAGACTTACTTCATCTTCTTAGACTATTAATGCTAGATTTAAGTACATTTTAAGAATTTTAAGTTTTAAATTTAATTTTAGATACTAGTCGTTGTTTCCCAAGTAACCAGCTTCTAGTTACTTTGTTTCTTAGTTTTTATATTGGCAATATTGACTTAGTTAACTGGAATGTTCCGACTACCCCTGATGCAAGCAATCCCTTCTCCAACTTTCCCCTCCCACTTAGCAGTTCTTTAGACCACACTGCCAGCTCTAGTGACCCGTTATTTTCCCTACACCCAACAACCTCGGACCTGCTGAGACGGTCATTCACAGCTCTTCCAACCTCACTAAAAATCTCTCACGTCAATAGTCAGAGTCTCCTTTGTCATTTCCATGAATTTCATTCAATCACCCTTCAAATTAGTGTGATTTTAGTAAGTGAATCCTGGCTGAAGCCAACCTTACCGTCGTCCCTTGTGAAGTTAGATGGCTACACTCTTGTTCGAAATGACAGAGTAGGCAAGGGAGGTGGAGGCGTAGCCGCTTACATGAGAAATGAACTGCAACATAGGGTTATATGCCAGTCCGCTTCTGAATACTGTGGTCGTCCAGAATTCCTTTTTATTGAAATTCAAACTAGCGTACAGAAATGTCTGATATGTGTTATATATAAAGTCCCTAAAATCGGTTATCTCTGTGATCTTGAAAATGCTCTTATCGACACTCTACCTTGTTATGAACACGTCATTCTTATGGGTGACCTCAACACTGACCTCATTATTAATTCTACCTCTGCCACACAGCTTAAAAATATGTTCCATTCTTGTAATATGTCTGTTCTCCCCCTTCAACCTACACACCATACCAGCACATCAGATACTCTTCTAGACTTAATTGTAACATCGCAGCCACAGAGAATACTGAAACATGGACAGTTACCTGTTCCTGGGTTATCTGCATATGATTTAATCTTTGCTGAATACTCATTGCAGTGCCCGAAAAAAACCTCTAAAATTTTAACGTACAGAGCCCTAAAAAATATAGATGTTACAAAGCTCACAGACGACGCCATTCAACTTCCCTGGAGTTCTATCTGGAACTTACGCACCGTAGACGAAAAAATCTTTAGTATTGCAGTTGTATGATAAACACGCACCTACAAAAACAAAGCGTCTGAAGCGCTGTCATGCACCATGGCTCACCGAATCAATTCGTGATCACATGAGTAGAAGAGATGAAGCCTTTCGTAAATTTAAACGCAATAAAACTGATGAAAACTGGCAAATATACAAGCAATTTAGAAATAAAACCACACAAATGATACGTAACTCCAAACTCTGACACACCCATAGCCTAATCGAGCCGTCCACAAATGCACGTGAACTATGGAACAACTTACGACAAATGGGGATAGGACAGAATAAGACGCCAACGGATCCCATCAAGATTCCTCTAGATGTACTTAATGACCATTTTACATCCGCTTCCACTTCACATCCCAATATTGACCTGAAACAACAAGCCATAGATGAACTTTCAACCGCTCCTATCCCAGACCGCGACAAATTTTATTTCACTAATGTCACTGATCTAGACGTAAAAATAGCACTACAAAGGATTAAAACTAAAGCTCAAGGCACAGATCGCATTAATATTTTGATGTTAAATTTGATTTTAGATATAATTCTCCCTACCTTGTCTCACATTTTCAATGCTTCCCTCATCACCTCTACCTACCCACAACAATGGAAATACGCCCTCGTTCATCCACTCCCTAAAACCGCCAAACCAATGACTGCAAATGACTACAGGCCAATCAGCATTCTTCCCACACTGTTGAAGGCCCTAGAACGCATTGTTTACAAACAGCTGACTGCTTACCTTGGTACACACAATCTATTGGACGCCTGTCAATCAGGTTTTAGAAATAGCCATAGTACGACTACTGCTCTACTCAAGATCTCTGAAGACATTCGTGAAGCTATAGACAGACGTGAAATTACTGTATTGACACTAATTGACTTCAGCCGAGCTTTTGACACTGTCGACATTGACATATTGATTTCAAAGCTGAGACAAATGCATCTTTCTGAGAGTGCAATCACATGGATGGACTCCTACCTTCGCAACCGCCAGCAATGTGTATATCATGATAATCGTTCTTCTTCTTGGCGACACGTGAGAGCAGGTGTCCCTCAGGGGTCTGTACTAGGTCCTTTGCTTTTCACTCTATATATTAATGACATTTCTTCAGTTCTGGAGCACTGCCGATATCATTTGTATGCGGACGACCTTCAAGTATATATACACTCTCGGCCTGATACTCTTAATGAACGTTTGTCGAGCCTCAATGATGATCTTTTGTCAATTAATAATTGGGCAAGAAAATTTGGGCTAAATATCAATCCAGATAAAACCCAAGCCATTCTCTTGGGACAGCAAAGGCTTTTATCCTCTATTAATATGAGCACCCTTCAGCCTTTCTCTCTCAACAACAAAATAATTTCTTTCAGTGCTACTGTAAAAAACCTCGGCATCTATTTCGACTCTAATATGAACTGGAATACGCAAATCAGATATATCTGTAGAAAAGTTTTCTCTATCATGCATTCTTTGAAACCCCTGAAAAATTTCCTTCCTACTAAACTAAAACAAATTCTAGTACAGACCCTTGTAATGCCTCACTTTGACTATTGTGATGTTTTATATAGTGACCTAAGTGCTGAACTTTCTCAAAAACTTCAACGTGTACATAATGTCTGTGTCTGATTTATTTTCAATATCCGCCGACATGATCATATATCGGAATATTTTCTACGACTCTCCTGGCTCTGCTTGCAAGATCGACGATTAGTACATTCTCTTTGCCTGCTATATCGAATTATACATGATTCCATACCCAACTACCTTGCCTCTCGGTTTACTCTCCTAGCTTCACATCATAATCGTAATACACGTTCACAGCACAATCTATTGCTATCAATACCACGTCATCAGACATCTCTGTACTCAAGTTCTTTCTCAATAGCCATGGCCCGCTCATGGAATTCACTGCCGCTGGAAATCAGGAGTAGTCTTAGTCCCCAGTTGTTTAAAATTAGGTTGTTTAGAAATATTTTAAATGCACAGAACTAGTTTTTAGGTATAATTTTTATTTATTATTATTGTTATTATTATTATTATTATTATTATTATTATTATTATTATTATTATTTTACACAGCCATTACTTTATTTTTCCATTAACACTAATATCTAGGTAATTGTCATTGTCTCAATGTAACACGTGCTGTGCTGATCATACTAATTGTACTGTTCCTTTAGTTGTGAGATTATATTCATATGTACTAATTCTTTTTTTTTTTCTTTTAACTTAATACTTGTATACTAGAATGTATTTTTCTGTTTGTGATTATGTATTCAGTCTCTTTTTTTTATTACATATATATTTTTTTATTATTGTTATTTCAAAGTTAATACTGATTGTGTATATGTATTCAATCTCTCTTTTCTACTTAATTATGTTTATTATTATTTTTAAGTTCATATTTGTATACCGGTATGTATTTTTTCTGTATGTGATTTGATCCTGGTTGAGTGGAAGAAAAGGCCTGATGGCCTTAACTCTGCCAGGGAAAATAAAACTATTATTATTATTATTATTATTATTATTATTATTATTATTATTATTATTATTATTATCTGTGCCAATATAGATGTTGTCTGCATATTTGTTGTCTTTGATTAGTATATATGTTTGTTCTATGTTGTGTAAGAATATTTCTGCTAGTATGCTGGATATGGGTGATCCCATTGGTAAGCCTTCAGTTTGAGTGTAATATCTGTTGTATGTGAAGTAGTTTTATTTTGTGATTGTGTCTGTAATGTGGATGATTTCTTCAATATGTTCTTGCGGTCTGTTGTTTTTGAGCATCTGTTCTAGTAACTGTAGTGTATCCTTTATGGGTACCTTCACACCCCAAATTTCTTTGTAATTATATGAGAAATAAAAAAACAATGAAAATATGTAAACTGAAATAATTAGCAACAAATATAAGAAAATATATAATATATCAGCATTTTTACATAAGCAATTAGTGGGTCAGTGGAATGCATATCTGTTAGAACAACCCCACGTACCACAAGATGACATACCACTGAAATATAGCATACAACATATATGCAAGTCTACTAAACAATAGATTGTCTAGGATAATCGAGGATAAATTAAGTAAGCTAAAAACAGGATTTAAGGCCATGTAGATCAACAATTGATAATATTTTATATCGAAACGAATTTTTGAGAAATCCTACGAATATAACATTAGTTTACACAATATATTTCTAGACTTCTCTCATGCATTGGACTCGGTATATTGAAATAAAATAATAGTCTGTTTAAAGTTCAATTAAACTTCATTTAAACTAATAAAGTTAATTGCATTAAAATTAAGTGACAACAAAGTAAGACTGAAAATAAATAACTACCTCAGTGAAGAATTCAAAATTGAATCAGAGTTAAACAAGGAGACATCCTATCTGCTACCCTATTTAGTATTTTAATAGATACTGTGCTAAAACAACTGGATTTAAGAGGTAATATTTCTACAAGGCTAAACACTGTGTAGTCTATGAGGACGACATAGTACTAATGGACAGAACCAAAAAGTCTTTAACTGAAATTTATGAACAACTAAAGTATGGATCCTTACAATATGACCTAGTAATAAATATACAAAATATCTAGAATATATCAGAAATAAAAATAATCTAGACAATTTATTGATTAATAACGAACAGATTAAACAAATTAATTATTTTAAATATGTAGGCACAACAGTGAACGGTAATAACTCCAATAAGAAAGAAATCGAAGGAAGAATAATATCAGGAAATAAAGTCTATTAGGTACACAAATTAAGATCTGTTCAAAAGTAAATTATCTAAATTTTAAATGATGCTCGCAACTCCTGAGGTTATACAGCAGCGTGCAAATTAATCCGAACGCGACATATTTTTACATTTTCTGTCATTGTTGGCCTCACAGCTGCTCATACCACTTTAATTGACATCTGCGGTACGTTTAATTCCATTGTTGAAGGTCTGTCATTATTTTTTTTATAATATGTGACATTTTGCCTGTCGTTTTGTACTTATAAGCATTTCAGTTGTGTTGACGACTTAATACTGCAATCCTGTGTACATTCTGTCGTCTTCACAAATGGATACAACTCCACGAAAACGGTCTAAAATTATAACATTAGCAGAGCATTCTTCTATGACACAGAGGCAAATTGTTTCAGAATGTCACATCGGTTTGGCTACTGTTAATTCGATCATAAAATGATACAGGGAGACTGGATCCATCACACACCCAGAAAAAAGGAAACTGTGGCCGGAAAAGGAAGACTTCACCTGCAGATGATCGTTTAATTGTCAGGAAAAGTAAATTAAATCCTAGACTAACTGCTGTCGACTTAACCCGCGAGTTAATGGCTACCACTGGGGCGAATATTCACGTCACAACAGTGCGGTGTAGGCTTTTGGAAGCTGGACGAAGGGCTCATAAGCCTATTAAGAAGCAACTGCTAACCCCTGTTATGTGCAAAAAACGCTTAATGTGGGCAAAATACATCAACACTGGACAGTGAATGACTGGAAAAATGTACTTTTTTCCGATGAGTCTCATTTCGAGGTCCACGGCCACCGTGTTTCTTACGTATGGAAAGGATCCGAAAAAGTAACAGCAGCTCATCTCCAACAAGCACCAAATACTCCCCTAAAGTAATGTTTTGGGGTTGTTTTACACATGAAGGGCCTGGAGCATTAATACCTATCAAGCGAATGATGAATTCTGACAAATATATTCACTTATTGGAGACCAGAATCGTACCCCAGCTGCAAAAATCATTTCCGATGGCAGAGGTGTGTTCCAACAAGACCTGGCACCATGCCATACATCTCGAAAAACTGCAGAATTCTTCAACAAGAAGAATATTCAGGTACTCCCCTGGCCAGGCAACTCACCAGACATCAACCCCATTGAGAATTTGTGGTCAATTTGCAAAAGAAGAATGCAAAAAATGGATTGTTCTACAAAGGAGAAGATGATTTCTGCCCTCATTTGTGTATGGTTTCGCGATGAAGAAATGAAGAATATTTGTGGGAAATTAGTGGAATCCATGCCAAATCGTCTCAGAGCTGTTATTAGGAACAAGGGAGGCCACATAGATTACTGAGGTATGTCTTAGATCCTTTTTTTATCCCGTTTGAGTGTTTTTGCATAAGTAATTACGTTGTTCGGATTAATTTGCACGCTACTGTATGAGCGTCGCTGGTGTGCCAGAAATTTTGTCCCGTAGGATTTACATGCCAGTAAATCTACTGACATGAGCCTGTCAAATTTAAGCACACTTAAATGCCATCAACGTGGACTGGGATCGAACCTGCAACCTCGAGCACAGAAGGCCAGCGCTATACCAACTATGCTACACAGGCCGACCAATTATTATTTAGAAAAGCAAAATTGAGGTTATACAATACCATAATAAGACTTATAACATATGTGTGTGAAGCACTTGTACTTAAAGAAGCAGGTACCCAAAAATTATTAATATTTGAAAAAAACTATTGAGGAAAATATATGGGCCAATCAAAGAGAGGGATGGAAGTTGGAAAGTTTGGAGACATAATGAAATATATATACTAAATAAAATTGGAAACATTATTAATGTTATTAAATCACAAAAATAAAATGGTTCGGCCATATAATCACAATGTCAAATGAAAGATTAGTCAAGGAAATATTTAAATTCACTGGTTGAATATATATATATATATATATATATATATATATATATATATTCACTGGTTGAGTGGAAGAGAAGGCCGAATGGCATTAACTCTGCCAGTTAAAATAAACCATTATTATTATTATTATTATTATTATTATTAAATGGAAACTAATAGGAACAAGAGTACAGGGAAGACCAAAAATCAGATGGGAGGATATTATAATAAATGAGCTGAAAGAAATGAAGATTAAAAATTGGAAGGTTTATATACAAGATAGGAAAGAATGGAGGAAAATTGTAGAGTACCGGTAGGCCAAAACATTCTGCAAATGAAATTGGAGAGCCCAAGAAGAAGAAGAAGAAGAAATGATATTTAACCCTTGCAGTGAATTTTGGTGAAGTCCGGAGGGCCTAATTAGTCAAATTCACTCTTTTCACCTCCACGCTGGGGGACCCCATCTCCTGGGATCTTTTAAGATGCAGAAGAAGACATCAGATGGGTCATTCCATATCAAATCAACAAGGCGCTCAACCCGACCAACTCAGATTTCTTTCAAAATTTGAGAGTTTGTTTTACCTGCCGAGCTAACTAAAACTGCCGAGTTTCATATGTCCTGTGCTTTTCGTTTTGTCAGTGACGTTTCAAACATGAAGAAAAATCATGTTTTTGTAAGCACGCCGCTTCAATTAAAATTATATATCTCAACAACGTCTCCAGATAAATTTACAAAAATTGAGTGATACATTCTTAATATGTGATAGTTTTTATTGCTTATATTGTTTTCTGCATGTATTCAATTACACTAAAAAAACATGGTGAAACAATTTTCATATATTCATATTTAAAAATGCGGGGGTTCTATTTTAAGGAAAAAAATATATAGTACGCCTCAATTAGTGATATAATGAACTCATAAGTTTCAACTTGGAATCATCATAGGTTACAAAGATAAAAATTATTATGTCACTGCAAGCGTAAGCTAACCGTATAAGTCGTGATAATTATGTCCCACACATTCGTTGTATTTAATTATATTTGATCATATTCTTGATTGTCACTATGTAATTTAACTTGTACATAATTAGAATTTTTTTAATTATCACCGCAAATAAATTATTGTCACATGGATTTTGTTAAACCTGAAGTTCTGTAAGAAATGCTTACCTTTCATTGCTGAAATGAAATAGCCTGATCATCTTTCCAGACAGGATGCTGAGTTGTTTCAGCTGCAATTTAAAACTGCTTAGCAAGTATAATACCCATCCTAAACAGCAGGACTGTATGAAACTTGTGTTCCAGACACTGCGGTGGATTTTGTAAATCGAAGAGCAAGCATTTTTTCCTCTTCAGTATAGCTTTTTTCAGTCACATAAACGATATTAGCCTAATGTTTGGGAGATGATACCTTGTCCAGTCGTACAATTCCCTAGGTGTACTTATTTATCGGATGGTCTCTGCAAACTAGCACAAACCACAAACCTTTCAAGTGTCCCATCTACAACGTCGCATGCTCTTTTGCCATGCGATATGCAAAATTAATGCAATTCTGTTGGAAATCCAAAATCTTCTTCATGTAATGTGAGGTTCAGGAAATTTTTTCCTATTTTTATACTGAGCAGAGAAACCTTCGGAGAAATACATAATTTTTGTGGTCAATTACAGATGTTTGTTTTAATGACTCCATTAGATATTTTTTAAACAGATGTACAGCTATTTCGGGCAGTGTGAAATTATTACCAGATTTTTAATAGAGACTGTATCGGATGACGATTCATTATAATATATTACGAAAGTATGATTGGTTGTCTGCACATTAGTCCTGTGATATGACTTTCATCCTGGATTACGAAATAATAGTTTTCAGCGAAGTCGCATAACACAACAAGCTGGCATGGCTGTAGAAATGATTTAATATCACGTAGCAACTTACTTTGTTCAGATGATATAAATGAGTGAGTCAGTAAATCACCAAGTTTCTCCAAGAGACAGTCGAAAAATTTGTCTGTGGGTTTCATTATGGTCTCAAGCGTTGATCGGTCAGTCGTCATCCACTGCTTGTAGGTCACTGATTCACTGAAGTTTTATTCGAAACATTTCCCTAAACCCTCCCTTATTTTGAATGGTTCAGGACATTCTGTACATTTCCTGAACAAGCATTTTATATGAGGAGGATTGCACACCATAGTAGCCAAGAAATGTTGATAAGTTGGAAGGTATAAACAAAAATTTTCTAGAAATCCACATAGACCTGAAACTTTAATAAATTGCTTCCGGCATAAGTTCTACATTCTGATAAGGACACAAACACAGACAGTATAGTTCCACTAACTCCAGCTAGAATACAATTTCTTGGTCTAAGAGCTGAAAATTTGGAATATATTACCTTCATTTCAGGGTTAGAATTTTTAAACACTGCATATAATTCATTTCTGCTCATGTGATTTATTCCCTGATTCTTTAATCACAACAAATATTTCTTATCAGGCATCATTCTGCTTATCTCGTCAGAACAACAGAATTCTTTAACTTTACCGGCAACAGCCGCGAGCAAGGGTTTTCCAGGTTTCGGATTTGGTGAACACAAAATTCCCTTTCCCTTTGCCAGGACTTTGGCTTTCCGAATTATGTATTCGAAAGCTGAAAGAAACTCTTTTTTTATATTATTTACGCTCCAGCTTTTAGGCAGTAGTGTTAAAATGGTGATTTTCTCACTTTTACCTGAAGTTTGAAAATTTTCCTGCAACTGAGACAAAATTTCAGAATCAGGACTTGATGAAGGTCCTGGTTCCTCGGCATCTTTAATATCGAAGAATTTATCTTTTACAATATTTTCATATTTCTGTCTCTTATATTTCTCTTGTTGTAGCCTTTTCTGTTTAATAAGGAACACACCTTGGTCAAAAAGACTTGTATTTAATGAACTTACATTTGCTGTAGAATCGATGTATTCTTCATTACTAGAGTCATTCTGAGGATTCTGCGTAATAGCATCATATTATATTTTTATTCCTTTGAGACACATAGCGCACACATTTTGTTCCTGTTTTAAATCAGGTAATACATTAAGCATCCACGATATAACACTTCTTAAAGTTTTCCTCTAATTACACTGCCCTGATTTCTCGAAGGGATTGCAGCAAACATAGGCCTATAACTTAAAACGCGACTCCATTAGTCCATCGCACAAAACTACCACATACTACAAAAACTAACGACACTGCACTTGAAACAGATCGCTGGTTTTGTATAAATTGAAGACTGTACAAACTGCCACTCATGACGGCCTGACTGATCGACAACGCAGATAAGACAAGTACGAACTCGCATGCATGCAGTGTTGGTGTAAGATGGCTTTAAGTGCTACAAACCAATAAATTGATATATTTTTTTACTGATATTCCTGAAACGATTCCAAAACGAAACTTACACCAAGGGGAGAATACTCTTACCTCTATAACATACATTTTTCGCGAAATAATTTGTGTCCCGCATTTATAAATATTCAATGTAAAAATGTGTTTCATGTGACCATTCAATAAAGAATTCATTACTTTGATGCAAACCCATTTTTATTGAAACGTATGATCCCTTAGCTTTAAAATAAGCCCAAGTTTAAGATTCTACCTCAATTAGAAGAGAAGTTATGAATTATTTTTGTTGACATAGAATGCGACATTTTTACATTTTTTCTCGTATTGACAGAATTGCTGTATGGATATCGTGCATTATTGAGGGCTAAAATTGTACATAATTAATTAACTTAAGGTTCTTTACCATCCCACCAAATTTAATGAAAATCTGAGGTGGTCAGGTTGAAAAGTCCACTTTGTTGTGTTGATTTGACATGGAATGGCTCAGATAACAGAAGACATTAAGATATATGGATCATATGCGGAGACTTAGAGGAAGGCAGAAAATAGGAAAGACTGGAAAATGCTAGGTTTGCAGTAAAAAATTTGCCCTTAGGCAGAAAACTATGAATGAATGAATGAATGAATGGCTTCTGCATCAACATACTTTTGTGCTTGTGTGTGAATCATGTATCAGTAGCTCACCAATACTGACATTAATTTGTCCCTGACCTTGACATCCAGGTGCGGGCATAGGGCATACCTTCTCTTACCTTAATTTGAATAATATGTTGGTCCATGATCATATAAACAAGACTAGAGAAAATATTTATTTTTTATGTGCTAAAAATCAGGAAAATATGTGACAAAAAAGGAAAATATTTAATTACATTTCCATTATTTTATGTGAATATAAACTATATGCAGTACTCTATAAATTATGCTATCTCGCCAACTGCTTAAGAATTACAGTATACAAAGAGGTTCATTCTCAAGCTGTCCATTACAAATGACCAATGATTATCGTGGAATACTGCCTTGTACTGGGAAAAAGAGCACTCTGACAATTGAGAAACAACATGCACTCTGTAGAGACATGTTTATGATTGGAAACGGAAACAAAGGCAGCTGATGTTTATGAAATTATAATCGCTTCCTGAATTAGTGTTATGATAACTTACAAGGCACTTCTAAATGACAGATCAGTGTTTATGTGCAATTTTTTAGTGGTGACAGTTCTTATTGCTTGTGGTGAGAGAGGAGACTGCAGTTCCATAGGTCCACAGATAGACAATACCAGAAACAGTTGTCAGCTGTCACGTGTAAGCAACTGCACTGAATATTCGGGTGATGATTAATCTGAAATGGCGCTTTTGTCAAAATTATTTGATAAACATTTAATTTTTGTGTTTTTGTGTGAATATATGAAAACATGTGTTTACATTAAAAAACTCAAAATATGTGTTTTTATGTGAAATAAAATTTAAAATATATACTCAGGTGACCTTGTCTGAAACTTAGAACACAATTACGGTTTCTATTACAGTTCAAATAAAATATTTATTTACCTAAGAATCCTAGCCCTAGTTATTACCTTCTTTTCTTGAATTACCCAACTTTTATATTATTTCTTAAATCATACAGCACCTTAGCTAAGTCTCAACAATATCTTCTGGTATATAAAAGTAGAAATGTGAAAATTCCAGCACTTTATTCATCAGCAAATGTCATGAGATTTGTGGCCCTACAATCATCTCTTTTGGGAAGCCATGTGAACACTTAATACCCGACTAAAAAGAAGAAAAAAAAAAAGAGAGAGAGAGAACGTGCTGACGATAAATAAACAGCAAAGAACATAGTAGGGAAAATCTGCTCAGCACCTGCTTCGCCCATAGGTTGTGCCATATTACTCAGCTACAGATGCACAGGGAAAAATATGTAAAGGAGGAAGACAAAAGCAGCCATAGAATCTGTGATGGCAGTAGTGTTCAACATAATAGCACAGATTTCATCAATTCAAGGAATTTTATATCATACATTCACTATGCACATTACTGTCATATCTCTGAATGAGAGGATATCACACAAGATTTATGAACTTAGTCACCATGAGAGAATTTACTTATATTGGCTATCATCCTATATTTACAACTCCTCCCCACATCCAAAATTGAATTCTTCACATCACAACACCTCTGATTGAGATTCTGGCTGATATGTACATCTATTATCAGGCAGTACATCTCACTTGACGATATGTGACAGAGGAAGAACAATAATTGTTTGTATACATCTGAAGTCTGATTAGTAAAACGTGTAGCTAATTGGCGATGTATACAATGGAGGAGGAAAAGAACTGGCCACCCTACCCCATTATCTCCTGCTCTAGTTGTCTCATAAGTGGTGCCATGTTGGTATCACTTACGGTGTTTAGACCTGTCTTCAGACAGTTGACTAAACAACAACATCACAACTAACCCACAAGCCAAAAAGCCTTTGAATACTTACTCCAGGTAGATCATCTGTTGTGACACTGCTTATGACTTTTGAGTCTGTTGCAGAAGAGCTCTTGTTCCCTACTGACATCTGAACATGGTGAGATTCTGCACTAGATTTTCTGGCATTCTTTTCTAGACATTCCTTTAATTTTCTGTCTTCTGAGATCACCGATAATAATTGAACAAATGGCCGAAGACAATCAGTACTGAAATTGAATATTCACAAGGTAACTTCTTAATTTCAAAGATGTAATAAAATAAAAACTATGACAGTGTAAATAAAAATTTCTTTCACACACGAACTGCATTATACAGAAACAAACTGAAAGAGATTGTACACAAATAATAACAAATACAGTACATTCATTTCACTGCATGGTTATACAATATTTACCAAAAAGTAATTGAGCACTGTTTCTGCCCCTTTAGAACCTCGTGGTACCACCTCTTGTTGCTATAACAGCAGCCACCCAGTCAGACATGCTCTCCACTGGTTTGTGTAGGATATCCACTGGAATGTGTCGCCATTCCTCTTGCAATATAGCACTCAGTTGGACAATGGAAGTTGGCTGCATCTCCTGAGACCTCAATCGCAGTCCAATTCATCCCAAAGGTGCTCAATGGCATTGAGATCAGGACTCTGTGAAGGCCAGTTCAACCTGTGAACATTATTGTCTGCATACCACTGCATAGTAGCCGCCGAAACATGGGGCCAACTTCCATTGTCCAACTGAGTGCCATGTTGCAAGAGGAATGACGACATATTCCAGTGGATATCTTACACAAACTAGTGGAGAGCATTCCTAACAGAGTGGCTGCTGTTATAGCAACAAGAAGTGGTACCACGAGGTTCTAAAGGGACAAAAACCGTGCCCAATTACTTTTTGGTAGATAGTGTAGATATCAACAAATTATAACAATGGACATAAGATGATTAAGAACACTAAACGAAACGTAACGCTCTGCGACCTAAGCAGTAGAGCATCCTAATCCCTCAGTGAGAGTGAGAGGCAATGCACATCAATACAACAAAGGAAAAGATCTAATACACATTTAATTTCATTTATTGCAATCAACCGATCCTACATCAACAGTGTAGCTTTGAGGTGTGAAACACATAAAAAATTAAACAATATACGAGTAAGCAGTATAATACATAGTAAGCAGATTGATTCAAATTATAAGCATGGCATTGATCAGTTGAGTAGAACAGACCATTCCAACACAGCATTTGAGGGCTAGGGCGCCCAGACACTGCCCTATGTCTGTCCTGGGCGGACCCCCATTCCTCTCTGTCGCTGCGACTGTGGTGGAGTATGAATGCATACGATCATCAACTCTACTCGTCTGTTGGATGATATTCTGCAGGCATTGCTGGATTATGTGTTCCATCAGTCATTCATTCATCCATATGGTGTACTATCGTTTATGCTTAACTGTTTTGAATAAGAATGAAGAGAAAACAGTCGGTTCAGGATTTAACCGCTCTAGGAAGGGCTTGTATCTTGTCTAATCTGACGACAATAATGTTCAATGTTTAATATGTCATATCAATGTACAGACAAAAACGTACAACATTAAGTGTCACTTTGAAGTTAAACATTCCGATACCCATGCTCATATTATTGGCGAAAAGAGGAAGGCATTAATAACGAAACTAAAGGTCGAAATGCATTCTTCTTACGATGAGGTAAATATCATTTCAACTAAGTAAGTATTCTAAGGGCAATATGATTAAATTAATGGTTAGGTTATAGTTTATTTTGAACAGTTGTTAACAATGTATGGGAATTAGTATGAAAACGTTTGTTACACTGTAAAAGGATTTTCTGTCCGTTTAACTATGTAGTGTATGTATTTTTTGTATAGTGACGAAGTCATTAAAAATTAATTTCCCTTTCTTTCGCAGCACATTAAGCCAAGTTCCGAAAGAGCTGTCCATGCTGTCCTAAATATCGCCAAAAGTAGCCGGCAAGAAATGTTTGTAAAGGAGTGCATGATTTCAACTTCAGAGATATTGTGTCCTTTCCTGGTGACATTATTCGAGTCAATTAGTCTCTCTCCAAAAACAATCTGTCACCGCGTGTAGGAACTTTGTAAACATTTTTATGACGCCCTTTTCTGTAAATTTTGAGCAGGCTCCAGTCAAATTCCAAAGAGAATTGATAAGGCTTCAGTGTCGCACAATTTTGAAAGATAGATATTACAATATTCCAGGCGGCCTCGTTGCATTTTATAAGAACTTGGAACAAAAAGAGTTTCTGTTTATCCACGCATTGACATGCAAGTTAATTGTTACGTTTGCCTGTATATACCTTTGCGAACACATATTCTCAGTCATTAACCTGAATAAGAGTAAACCTAGGTCATGTTTGTTCAATGTTGCGTTGGAATCAGTGTTATGCATTCATTCTAGTCAAACAATATTCCCTGATATAGGTGAAACGGAAAGAAATCAAAGAAATGTCATTGTCTTCCTAATTACAGAACAAAAGGACAATTTTATTTTTGTTGTATTATTTTGTAATGGCCAATTGTTGCAATTCTTGAATTCTTCTTATGTGTCATAAAATGTGCCATCCATATATGTACCTCACTGGCTCACTCTACTCCTTGCACGAGTGCAACCCTCTCAGTGATCGGTATTCGATCTCTTTCCCACTCACTTGCTGTCTCCCTCCAGGGCTTGGTATGAGTCCAACGAACCCAGGGCAGCCACGGGGCATCACGGGGGCTGCCCACTTGGAATGGTCTGGAGTTGTTGTTGTTTTCTAATGCCAGGTGTTTGACAATAAAGTCATTTGACCTCTTGCACTCCAATATTTTTCAAAGATATTATCATGGCCAGCCAATGAAACACAGATTTTGAGGTGTTCCGAATCAATTTCTTGGTTTGAGTTGCACAATGGGCAGTTAGGGGACTGATATATTCCAATTCTATGCAGATCTTTGGCCAAACAGTCATGACCTGTTGCCAATCTAAATGCAGCTACAGACAATTTTCGTGGTAAATCCGGAATTAACTGTGGATTATGATGCAGAGAGTTCCATTTTTCCCTTGGGATTGTATTATCAAATTTTGTTTGCTGAAGTCTAAGTATGTAGATTTAATAAATCTTTTCACAGAGTAATACGTAGATTTAGTAACAGGTCTGTAAGTAGCAGTGCTGCCCTGCTTTGCTAAAGCATCCACATTCTCGTTCCCCAGGATTCCACAATGGGATGGTATCTATTGGAATACAATTCTTTTATTGAGTGATATTAATTGAGAGAGCATTTTAGTTATTTCTGCTGTTTGAGATGAAGGTGTGTGTTTAGAGACTATTGATAGAATAGCTGCTTTGGAGTCTGACAATATAACTGTATTCTTAAATTTATTGATGTGGGATAGAAGATTCCTGAGACTTTCACTTATTGCAATTATTTCTCCATCAAAACTTGTTGTTCCATATCCAAGAGATCTATAAAGTGAGAAGAGACAGCACGTAACACCTGCACCAGCACCTTGTTCTCTGGAGATCAAGGATCCGTCGGTGTATAAATGAAGCCAGTTTTGTGGAGGATTCCTAATATTAATTGTCTCTAAAGACAATTATTTCATTATTTTAGTGTTTACTTCTAATTTCAGTATTTCTTCTGTTAAATTTCGATTATACTCTATATTTAATAGAGTTAAAGGGTTTGGTTTAATTTGTAAGTTTTCTTTTAAATTCGGTATATTGATTTTCTGTTTTAATTCTTGAACCATGGATATGAAACTCTGAGTTTTTAATCTACAGAGAGGACTGTATGAATGTCAATTGTTTCCTGGTAATCTGATAAGTTTTTCATATTGAATCAGTGCTTTTTCTTCTATTGTCATTTTGATGCTGTTAATATAATATTAGTGAGGAATCTCATAGAATCTATTGGAGTTGTTTTGATTTGTTTGGTCTGGAGTAGAATGGATAAATATGGACAAATGTTGTTAATTCTAACCTTTTTTTCTAGGCCCTTCAAAAACTCAAGACTAACAGAGGGTAGATGGAGATCTGACTTGTATTGTGTATGAGTATTAATATTATTAATGATCATTCATCAGAAAAAGAATGTACTCACAAGGGTAAGGTCAGTATCTCTAAATGTTTCAAAACTTGTTTACATGGTGTCTCTTATGCATACCTGTCATTATTCTTAGCACTTTCTTTTGCAAAACAAAGATATATTTAGCTTCATACGAGTTTTTCTTGAATATTAATCCATATTTCATTGCACAACGAAAGTATGCAAAGTACTGTATATCATTTTAAGTGTGTTTATATCATCAATAGAAGATAAGGATCTTAATGCATAACAGGCAGAGCTCAATTTAGAAGTAATATATTTATTCTATATGAGAAATAAAGAAAGGGCATTCTCGGTACTGGTACGAAAACCAAACTGTTCTGGTGATATTAGGTCATACTTTACTAAACTCGATAAACTTTTATAATATTTTGAAATTATTGTTAGTAGCTTTTTTTATAGTGTGCCAAAATTTCTTAAGATCACTGGAATGTGTTTTTAATCTATGTGCGTAATATTGGTGCCTCACTGGAAATGTCACTGATGGAGGATTTCGTGTTATTTAAAACTGATAGTAATATATTCTACTATGATTATGTTGTTTTGTTCAGTGGAAATGAAGAAAAATGAAGTATACAGTTCATTAGAACATAATGTGGAAGTTTTGGAAAATACTACAGTATATCGTAAAATATTTCATTTACAGACCTATCTTCTTTTTTTTTGGGGGGTTATTTTACGACGCTGTATCAACATCTAGGTTATTTAGCGTCTGAATGAAATGAAGGTGATAATGCCGGTGAAATGAGTCCGGGGTCCAGCACTGAAAGTTACCCAGCATTTGCTCGTATTGGGTTGAGGGAAAACCCCAGAAAAAACCTCAACCAGGTAACTTGCCCCGACCGGGATTCGAACCCAGGCCACCTGGTTTCGCAGCCAGACGCGCGACCGTTACTCCACAGGTGTGGACTTTACAGACCTATCAAAAGTTTGTTTATAAAATTGTTCACAATATTGTCCTATCAGTATTATTGTTCCAATTGTTTTGTATAAAGTTTATTGTACTATTAAAGTGTATTTGGGCATTAATTAATTTATTGTTTATATGCCTAGCTTAGTATAATGCATCAACCATATACATGCCCTTTCTCGGCATTTAAATGAGTGATGCACATCAATATATGCCACAGCAATATGTATCAACAATGTAAGTGCTGTATCTTGGTGCTTAACTGATTGATGCATGACTATAATGCGATCGTTTCTATTTCGACTAAGTGCAATATTGGAATAACATCCATAATATTGCTTATAACGCACATTTATGAACATAGTATGAATCAGTACATGAAACTTTATTATATGTGTGGTTATCAAGTTCGCAAGAATTAAATATGTTTCCATGATTAAAAATGTTTCAATATCTTCTAACGTGTTTTTCCCGAAACTCCATTTATTAACTTTGGTTAAATAACCAATAATTCAGACAATTTTTTCCTTTTTCCATTCCTGAAATCTGGCAAACCTGTATGTTTAAGTGGGCCCCCCCTTTTTTTTCCTGCTATATACTGGTACTTGTGTTGTATATCATGTATTGTGTTTCTTGTTGTTTTGTTTTTCTATAAAGAAGCCTGTAACGTCTATGTATGTTTATTTTTGGCTAATAAAAATTATTATTATTATTATTATTATTATTATTATTATCATCATCATTAAACTGTAAATTCTGGACTGCCAGTCCTATTTTTGTGAACTTCTGCAAATTTAATTACTTTCTAGCTTGTAACTTGTTTATTTACACTTCTTGGGGTTCATTATGAAGCAACACAATAAGAATCACAGAACACAAATGAAGCAAGCAACACTATAAGAGACAACAATCGACATAAATGCTGCTCATAGCAGTTGAAAGTTTTTAAACTATCAAAAAGAACTAATCACAATCCATTTTTGCATGTTAAAAAGAACCAATCGTAATAAATTAACTCTTTGTTTTAAAACTTTAAGCATGAGAAGTGCATCCAGCATTAAGATTGTATATTACCACAGATAGCATTATTTCCCCTACATATTAGTGTAAAAAATTAGGGTGTGTACATTACATTATATATATATATATATATATATATATATATATATATATAAAGCAAAATACATTAAATAAAAAATATTACTTCTAAAAAAAGAGGCATTTGAAAATTCCTTACAAAATTGAATCCTCAAAATTTTATTTTTAATAAAAAAAAAAGAGGGAGAGGGGGGAGAGAGAGGGGGAGATGCGGAGGGGGAGGGGAGGGGAGGGGATGGGGCGAGAGAAGAGGGGAGTGGAGGGGATGGGGCGAGAGGAGAGGGGGGGAGAGAGGTGATAAGGAATGGGAACGGGAAGGGAGTGGGGGAAGATAGAGTGTGTGTGTGTGTTTGTGTGTATGTGCATGCATGCACGTATGTGTCTAATACTTACCCACTTCACTTGCGTGATTCAGGTTCTGCATATTGCAGATAGACGACAGGACTGCAACCCATTTTCAAGTTGCACACCACTTCAGCGGGCCACCTTATGCATGATGTGTATCTGTGAAGAGTTATGTCGTGTACTAGGATGAGGTGAGTGTATGTGTAAGTGTTCGTGTAAGTATAAGTTAAGTGTAGTTTAGGGAATGGGTGAGAATGATTAAGGTGAGGAAGGGAGAGGGGGAAACCCAGTGCCGGCACGTAGCCTACTCCTGTCAATTAGCACCAAGGAGGCCACCAGGCTTAAAGTCCCCATCCAAATGACGAATTTAGTGATTAAAAGTTGTGCACCACCATTTCTTCAAGTCCCAAGGTAGAAATTTTACATGAAAATTTCTGACCCCGCCAGGAATCAAATCCAGGCCAGCTAGTCTGGAGGCAGACGCGCTACCACAGAGCTAACTTGGCAGACTCCATTATGTACATTATATACCGGTACGCCATTTTATTAGAAGTAATATTTTTGACTTAATGTGTTTTGCTTGGAAATTGACAATGTGATGGCATCTATTATGCCAGTAAGTATGGTAATTTCTTTTTATATGGTACAGATATATATTGCATTATGTACTTCTACCTGCTGCTCTTAAATTTATATTAATTATTGATAGATTTTACATCTTCTTTGAGTGGACCCGATTTTTTTTTTTTTTGCAGGCCCCTGCATTAACAATGCGAGATTTCAACTTGATACGAACATTTTATTAAAATATAACAGACATACCTATATATGCATACACCCAGGGGCGGATGCAGGATTTTTTTTCGGGGAGGGATTTGAGGAGATAGTAAAAATGGAGTAATCTATACTAATAATAAATCTGTAGCCGAAATTTTTCTGGTAATTTTCGATTTTCCAAAAATAATTGGTCCTAACATATATAATTAACCACCCTGAAACCCAAAATCGCTTTTTTGAAAATTTTGTTTGTATGTCTGTCTGTCTGTATGTTTGTTACCTTTTCACGCGATAATGGCTGAACCGATTTCGATGAAAATTGGAATATAAATTAAGTTCGTTGTAGCTTAGATTATAGACTATATGGCATTCAAAATACGTTATTTAAAAGGGGGGTTATAAGGGGGCCTGAATTAAATAAATCGAAATATCTCGCTTATTATTGATTTTTATGAAATATGTTACACAACAAACGTTTCTTTAAAAATGATTTCTGATAAGTTTTGTTCTCTGAAAAATTTTGATAGGACTGATATTTAATGAGATAAATGAGTTTTAAAATTAAAATAACTGTCATCTAAGGCGGTGTATTGAAATAAAAAACAAATGACTTCGTCTATAAGGGGCCTTGGACACAACAATCGAAAGCTATGAAACATAGCCTACAGACAATGTTTCTGTGTTTCTGTGAAGTAATATCAGAAGCTAAATTAACCGATTTGTATGATTAATTATTATTTCATCATTGGAAAGTGTAGTTTCTCTGGATGGACATAATGCTATAATGTTATTACAGTAACTTGTGAGTGAATTGAGGACAGGTAAGATTAAAATAGCTTCTTATGCACAGAAAACTTGATAGGTTATTCTGTATATTCATTTCCTGTATTTCTTATAATAATGTTTATGAACATATTCATTTTTATCTCAGAGAATTAACGAACAACGAGAGTGTATTGATTTAGTATGCAGTAATAGCACATTAGCTTAGCAATCCATTATTTTATAATTCAAATTTTAACTATGCTCAATTGAATCGTGTTAAAATACATAAAATACATCTGCAATAAATGCAATGCAAAAAAAATTGGGTAATGAGCCAAGCAGATTATGTTGCGCTGTTGTAAAAGTTGTTCCTCCTGAGATTCAAGAGCTCCCACAACAAATTAAAAACTTTCTAATTCGAGTACATCCGTTATCAACACACTTTTTCATAATATAATATAATATAAACATAATAATAAATCTGTAGCCAAAATTTTTCTGTTAATTTTCGCTTTTCCAAAAATAATTGGTAATAACAATTAAGAAACATGTTAAAGGAATTGTCATTGCACCAAATGAGTGGTCTCTGGATCAAAATGATCGCATTTTAATATTTTAAATACAATTTAAATTAAGTAACATATTAAACGATTTATCCTTCTATCAAACACGAATGTTCCCTAGATCAAATGTCCTATTTTAATTATGTAATTACTTAATATTTATTTCTAACGGGTGCAGCGGAGCGCACAGGTACGGCTAGTGAGAAATAAGTTTATATACTCACAATTTGTTTCCGAGTCACAAACATTTACAAGTTGGCCTGAGTAGCGTAGTCGGTATAGCCTTCTGTGCTCGAAGTTGCGGGTTCTATCCGATCCTAGCTCGATGGCATTTAAGTGTGTTTAAATGCGACAGGCCTCATATCAGTCGATTTACTGGCATGTAAAAGAAGTCCTGAGGGAAAAATTCCGGCACACCGGCAACGCTGATATAACCTCGGCAATTGCGAGCGTTGTTAAATAAACCATAATTTTTAAATTTTAACATTTACAATGACTGCAATACAAAAACAATGACAGAATGACATTTACAGAAGAAAGTGACGAGGCTTTTTAGACATTTCATCCAGCACTGCATGAGCTTTCACTTCTACATTTTTATATACAGTATATACATCAAGGCCAGTCCATTTAATCTGTCTGCTCCCATCGTGCTCCTCAAGTAAGTCTTCAAATACCGCAATGTTGAGAACGACCATTCTGGTGTTGCTGTATTTACAGGCAACGTGTAGAAAAGTTCAGCGCCTTGCGAGTGCAGGGAAAAATAATTTCATTGCACCTGTTCAAAGATTATATAAAATCAGTAGGTATTAGGTGAAGATTTTTCTGATCAAGGAAATTTCTTCTCCACATCTTCAATTCATTGAAGAAATACTCCAGTGATGCATCAACATCATTGGGCCACTGATTTACTATAGCCTCAACAGCAGTTTCTAAATCTTCATCTGATGCTCGCACTATGTTTTTAGGCAGAAAAGTTTGTATAGACTTTAGGATTCCCTTATGATTTAAAAACCTGTCCTTGAGCTGACTAATGAAATAATCTAAGAAGAGAAGGAAAATTAAAAGCCTAAAATACTCTTCATGAGTCTCTGTCTTGAAGTAAGAACGCTGCGTTTGTCTTCCTGCAGTTCTTGGAATTTAACATTTTAGCAAAGAGAATTTACGTGGAAAACCCTCTAATTCCTATGTACATTCACAAATTAATATTAATATTATTTTTGTTTCTTGTTTCGTATTTTGCTCAAAATTTCGGGAGGGGATATATCCCCTTAATCCCCCCCCCTTGCATCCGCCCCTGCATACACATATTTTTATTATACATTATATGTTTTGGAAGGGGAGTATTTTTGAACATTTCAATTTGTGAGTTTGAAATAACTTCCTGAAATCTAGTTATGCAATATACCAAGTAGAGACAAGAAAATTTTGAACAAAATGCTGTTTTTATCAAAATTTAACTTTTTATGTAGCAGGGCAATTCCATGGTTACAGACTAACATTTATACAACATTAATAAACTTCTATATTCGTGCTTTGCATCTTAAGCACGTGATTTGCCATGAATTTGATATCAATTGGTAGAAAAGAACTTGCGCTTTCAAATAATATGTTTACCTGCTGTATTTTAAGTAGTTTACAAATTCTGGATCATCTTAAACATTTAGTTACAGACTAACAGAGAATGGACAAGATTATTCAATGGTTGAAATAAGTAGAAATTTCACTGTATAAAGTATCTTAGGACATGTGTTTTATACTTCACCTTGTAGAGTACATTCAATAGCAAAGGATACCATATCACATTATCAAAATAGATTACCCGTACATAATATATTTACTGTTATATTTGTTACAGACTAACATTTTTTGTCCACATTGTATTCACCTCAAATAAGTACAACATTTTTATTCAAATAACGACCTAGTTTGAAGATTAAAAAGGAAAACAGTTGTATAAAAGAACTTAAGTGAATATTTACAAGTTGTTCATTAAATGTATTAAATAATGCTATCAAAACTAACTAAACAATATGTAGAGTATAGTACCGTGCATTAATATATTAAATAAACAAACCACTAAAATTACATTAATGTTCTTGAACAAAACACAGATTATACTTTATTCCTATTTACAAAGAGGGTTTTAATGTTCTTGAAGTCACAGTTACTGATCTTGAGATATCGAGACCTTGTAGATGACATTGGATATGGAGGTTCTGATATACAGTAGAATATGTTGTGAGGATCAGCATAAGCAATGTCATTAACTTCCTCAAACTGATTTAGCTCAGGATTCTTCTGATGAAGAAATTGGAACATAATTTTGTCTTCTTCAACAGATATGGTTCGGCCAATAAACCAGTATTGAAATCGTGGCCAATCCACTGCATACCAGTTTTCACATTTGATATGACACACTGGTTCTTTGGAGTTCTCAGTTGGTGTTACTGTTGGATTTACATCATGGAATGCTTCAGTTTTAAAGGCAAACAATGACCCCCTCTTCTTCGGAAATTACTGATATTTTTGCAACGAAGGGTTGTTGTGCCCGGATGCAGTGAAGCTTATGTATGTCAGGGAGTTTCTCAATTCCATTCCACAAAATGTCGAGGTCTTTTTTCTTGTTTTCAATGTCATTTCTGGAAATAAACAAGATGGTTGTCTTCCCTGATATAGCTCTTGCGCATTCCGAAAAAGATCTGGCATCAATGGGATCAAAACAACCTGCTCGCACACTATCAAATACATTCCGTTTCACTGTACCACCTATCCCATCAACTGCCCCTTTGCCATGAGAAGTGGCAAAGAAGTGCCAGTTAATGGGAACTGGAGCAGTAGTCGCCAAAGATAAAGCGAACCGCTGTTTAAAATGTTGAGCAGCTCCGTCAGAAAAAATATTAAGGATTCTGACATTTGGAGAAAAACTTTTAAGTTCATCAACAAGTACATTAACAAATTGTGCATCAGCATACTTGTCATGTGTCATATAGTCAGATACAATCGCATACCTTTTCACCTTATCTTTGTACCAAAAGCATGCTGTGAACAAAGTTACTTGATCATGCGACCAATGTGCACTTTACACCTCATTTTGATGGATGATGCTGTAGTTCTCGCTGAAGTCTACCTGGAGGAGAACTTCAGTATCAGAAGCATTTTCAAGAAGCATTCTAAAATAAGTAGATTGCTTTTTATTCACATAACAATGGAAGATGTACTTTGGTGACATAACAGTTAAAGCTTTAAGTGCATCATTGACAGTAGAATCTTCAATACAGCATTTTATCATTTTGCCTTCACTATCTCTTATCCATTGGTGGTACAGTAGTGGTTCAGAAAGTGTGTCTTCATCTGTGGTAGCTAAAAGTGTTTCGACTTTGCGTGTACATATGCTGCATTTCCTATTGACACACTCAGAATTTCCAATATCACAGACCATGAAATCCGTAATAGGTAAAAGATCTGGATAGAATTTTTTTAAAGCACTTACAAGCAATGCCATGTTCTCGTGATACATGCAGAGACATGCATTTGTAGGGGTCTTGCCTATAGGTAAACAAAACTTTGGCCGTAATTCAAAAAACTTGGACTTGCTGACTTTTACAGCATTCTCACCTACATTATCTGCTTGGAAGAGCTCAAAACACTCTCTTATGCTGTAGAGGAGGTAGCAGCGTTGAACTTTGCTTTTAGTGCCATCATCATTGGTGACATTTATAAAGTCTTTTCGTCCAGGTGTCATACATGAAATATCATCACGTTGATAAAATTCTATTACACGTTCTTTTGCTTCGTTTATCAATGCTGGAGTTCCTTTGATGACTTCATTTTTGTCTTCTGCAATTCCAAATGACTTTGCTAACTTCCTAACCACAGTTTTTTCTTTCGAGGACTCTTTGGCAATGCCAATTTAGCACGACTGACAGCCTTGTACAGTGACAGGTTAGAACCATATGCTGTTTTGCTTGTAGATGAAATTTCTTCTGAATCTCCATTATTAGGCACTTCACTTTGTTTGACTTGGCTTTTTCTTAATGCATGCAATTTCTGCATACTAATGCGTGCTTTCTCACGATCAATAGCTATTTGTTTTTTACTTCTCTTCGACCTTTCTGATGCTTTATGCAATCTAATCCTTCTCACGAATTTCTTTCTTTTTAACATCACTTAATTTTGCCCTAAATGCTTGTATTTTCTCTTTCGATGTCTTAGCCATGTTACATAACCTAAAAAGGAACATAAAAATTGACTTGTTTCATTTTGCCTTTACTACTGTCTTTTACCCATGGCAAAGTTCATTTTGGATGTTTAGCCTCTGTTAGTCTGTAACCATAATAGATTGGACGATTTTTGGATTTGAAAATTTTTACTGCTATTGCTGTGTAGGTTAGATCCCACACTACAGTCAAAATGTAAATAAGTTCAAGTTGATAATTATTTACTTCACCAGATAAAAAATAAATAAATTTTGGTTACAGACTAATGCAAGCCATAGGTATGCTTAAATAATTGTAATTTATGATCAATAATAGCATATTTTACCTCAAAAGTGATGTTAGAAGCTCAAAAGCAAATAGCAGCAGGTATCTACAACAGTGCAATCATTACCAAACAGGTTTACCAACTTAAAAGCAGCGTTGCAAATGGGGCATTTTGAAATGAGCAAAATACCTTTCAAGACTCATTCTTTAAACTGGTGCTAAAAGTAAGTAACATAACTTGATAATACAAAAATTCATTCTGGAAATAAAAGTGTATTAAATTCTCTTTCATTTCATCTATAAACATTAAAGATTCAATAAAATCAGAAAATCAACATTTTTGTCCATTTTATCATGGAATTACCCAGCAGCATATGCCAAAATTATCCAATATTTTCTATTTTCACAGAATCCTACATTAAAAACTAGTCGATATTTATATATAGACCTACTGTACATTAGTTTTGAGTTACTCTCTTATAGGACTAAATGTGTGTGGATAATCAGAACAAAAGAAAATGGTAAAGGACTGTAATTTGCATCAGATTATTTTTCATAGAATGACATACTGTACGTACAAAAACCAGGATAATGCATTTTCAAAATGTAATAGACGAGTTTATAGACTTGTAAAAATACTTAATTATAATTGTGTCCAAAGGAAATGATACAGCATGAAGGAATGTTAGAAAGTTTTATTGGGTACTGTTTCCGAGATAATCAATAAATATAAAACTGTAACAATAGCATATAATCGAGAGGAGGACTTAGGTTAGCATACATTATGCCAAATCAAGTTCAAAAATCCAGCACAGGATAGTGTTCATTAAAGACATATACCTAGCAGCAATATTGCTAGAATTTAAATAAATACATAAATAAAACTGACTTATCACAAAATAGAGTTTACAGAGAGTCTTACTTTTTGGTTTTCAGCTCCTCGTACTTGGCAATGAAGTTCTCAGGGTTAGGGCTGTTTTGAGCAAGCTGTCTGACACAACTTTGTGTCGCATGATTATAGGTAGATGAGGCCGCAGTCAAAGCGGCCCTTTGCAAGTTCTCAACAAAGTACTCTGGTGACGCTGTTGAGCTGTAACATATAACTGAGATTCATTCATCACAGTAATTATTATATTTTATAAGAGTTTAACAGAGGCAGAGACTCTACGTAAGCACAAAGTGCTTTACATGTAATTCTATGCACATACCAAATGAATTTCACAAACTGTCGATTTTTATTTCGTTTGTGTTTTTTATTACTTAATGAAATAAACAAATAAATGAGAAACCCTTTTCCAGACACAATTTAGATGAAAAAATTGTTCATATGGAATTTTTCTATGCACATGCATGACATCATATCCTGGATATATCGCTATCATAAATATGACAAACTCTCTTGCCATTCATTTTATTTAAAAATAAACATTGTTCACGCGCATGCATACACATACATGCATTCACACATCCATGTACTGTACAAAATTTCAAGCTCTTTGAATTTAGTAAAATACAACTTGTATGCCATGAAACTACAACGGAGCGACCACATAAATTTCCTGGCCTAAAAATGCTCGTAATACAATGTCAAATCTGCTCACTTGAAACTGCTGAAATGTAATTCTCTGGAAGAGAAATCACAATATTGTCTTTTGCTTCACTGGCTTTTGTGAGATATATAGGTAGGCTATAGTGATAAACACGTGGTTTTAATTTGCAAACACAAATAGCCTACTTTCAACAAAAAAATCGTTTGATACTTACCTATACATTCTAATGCACTGTTATAAGCCTCCCCTCCTACTTGTTACTAATTAAATTACCAACACATGTGAAAGGTCCAGGACGAATTACTTACTTAGGGAAATGGTCAGCTTCCCTAGTATTGCGTCCTGGACCTATCGAGTGTCTTATTTGTAACAAGTAGAGGAGGAGGGGGGCGACAACAATGCATTAGAATGTTTTTGTTGTTTTCTAATGCCAGGCACTTGACAATAAAGTCATTTGACCTCTTGAACTCCAATATTTTTCAAAGATACTATCATGGTCAGCCACTGAAGCACAGATTTTGAGGTGTTCCGAATCCATTTCTTGGTTTGAGTTGCACAATGGCCAGTTAGGGGACTGATATATTCCAATTCTATGCAGGTGTTTGGCCAAACAATCATGGCCTGTTGCCAATCTAAATGCAGCCACAGACGATTTTCGTGGTAAATCGGGAATTAACTGTGGATTATGATACAGAGAGTTCCATTTTATCCCTTGAGATTGTGTTATCAAATTTTGTTTGTTGAAGTCTAAGTATGTAGATTTAATAAATCTTTTCACAGAGTAATATATGTAGATTTAGTAACAGGTCTGTAAGTAGCAGTGCTGCCCTTCTTTGCTAATGCATCCGCATTCTCATTTCCCAGGATTCCACAATGGGATGGTATCCATTGGAATACAATTCTTTTATTGAGTGATATTAATTGAGAGAGCATTTTAATTATTTCTGCTGTTTGAGATGAAGGTGTGTGTTTAGAGACTATTGATAGAATAGCTGCTTTGGAGTCTGACAATATAACTGCATTCTTAAATTTACTGATGTGAAATGGAAGATTCCTGAGACTTTCACTTATTGCAACGATTTCTCCATCAAAACTTGTTGTTCCATATCCAAGAGATCTATAAAGTGAGAAGAGACAGCACGTAACACCTGCACCGGCACCTTGTTCTCTGGAGATCAAGGATCTGTCGGTGTATAAATGAAGCCAGTTGTGTGGAGGATACCTAATATTAATTGTCTCTAAAGACAATTATTTCATTATTTCAGTGTTTACTTCTGATTTCAGTATTTCTTCTGTTAAATTTAGATTATATTCTATATTTAATAGAGTTAAAGGGTTTGGTTTAATTTGCATTAGAATGTAAGTACAGGTAAGCATCAAACGGTTTTTATATGTTGAAAGTATCTGTGACTAAACTAAAACAACATGACTATCACTATATACATCCCACAGAAGCCAGTGAAGCAAAAGAAAATTGTGCCTTCTTGGGTGTACCTTTCCTGAAGAATTAAGCCAACCTACCAAATTTAATAAATAAATGCTGATAGGAAATCGTACAACAAACATACTACATAGACAAAGTGTCATGATCAAATTCAGGCCTACTCAGTTTAATCAATTCTTCTTTTTCTTCTTCTTCTTTGCCTGACGAGTACTAGGCTATGCCTAAAGGCCTATTATGGTCCTACATAAAATTTTCATGACATATCTTCTTATGAAGTCCTATAAATCTTTGGCCTCTTGGAGCATATCTGTACAGTAGTAGTAGTAGTAGTAGGGTTTAAAAAAGGGCGCGTCAGCTACTATGGCTATTTGCGCCCTTATCTAAAATTCTTAATATAACAAAGACTAAATAATATAATAATCGGAGTGCTAAAAGCACTAAAAAGCGTTGTCACGGTAAAACGAGGCACACAAGCATATCTGTACAAGGCTTTAGGGATTCTGGTTGAATTTTTTTTTCCATATGAAATTTCCAACTGTACTGATACTGATGGATATAGCCCAATGCAAGATTGACTTTCTTTTGATTTCTTTTAAAATAAGCTACCGTACTTCTTTTTTAAACCCCATTTAGTATACCTGGCTGTTCTGCACATGACTGCATGAATCAAATCAATAATTCTGGATAGCAATATGGGCCACAAGCCTTGGAATTTACAGTTAGATTCAAGATTGATATAA
This sequence comes from Periplaneta americana, assembly GCF_040183065.1. Taxonomy (NCBI): domain Eukaryota; kingdom Metazoa; phylum Arthropoda; class Insecta; order Blattodea; family Blattidae; genus Periplaneta; species Periplaneta americana. The sequence goes on along the minus strand of NC_091121.1, from coordinate 120,501,933 downwards.
GTTCATTAGAACAATGAAAGATATGAAACATTACCACATGTGATTTGCTTATGGCTTTTAAAGAACCCGAAGGTTAATTGCCGCCCTCACATAAGCCTGCCATCACATGTGATTAAAATGTTAAATTACACATAGCTCTAAGTGCTCTAGGTTGTCAATAGTTAATACTGGCATTAATAGGCCTACACATAGAGTTGCCAAATATCGGGATTGTCCCAATTTTGTGTGCCGAGGAAAGTGTTCTGCCAGAAATCTATAAAGATGAAAATTCAAATTTTAGAGTTTGCTGTGAATAGTCAAGACAAGTACTACTTACTTACTAACTGGCTTTTAAGGAACCCGGAGGTTCACTGCCGCCCTCACATAAGCCCACCATTGGTCCCTATCCTGAGCAAGATTAATCCAGTCTCTACAATCATAACCCACCTCCCTCAAATCCATTTTAATATTATCCTCCCATCTATGTCTCGGCCTCCCCAAAGGTCTTTTCCCCTCTGGCCTCCCAACTAACTCTCTATATGCATTTCTGGATTCGCCCATACGTACTACATGCCCTGCCCATCTCAAACGTCTGGATTTAATGTTCCTAATTATGTCAGGTGAAGGATGCAAAGTCAAGACAGGTACGATATTAAATTAGCCAATTTACCATTTACCGCTACTAAAAGCATGATATCGGATAAAAAATACGATTTTGCTTGTTTTTAGGACTGAAAATATTGCTAGAGTCTTTTTAAGTCAAATATATTCCTCTTTGTTTCCATTACATTTGGCAACTCTGCTTGAGAACAGAACAGAGTCATGCATGCATATGTGCCGTTGAGGTGGAGGGTGCCATAGCATGATGGCGATCAATCAGCAGTACTATCTTTTGCTGTAATCTCTATCAAGTGAGTTGTTGTGTCTGATTCTTTGTTTATCAACTTAACTATCATGATGGGGCCAAAAATACAAACCAAACTTAGTGACGAAATGGTTAATGATCAGTCACTGATCCATTAGGCCTTATATTTCGCTCTCTTTCTGTTTCCAATTCTTATATTTGTCTTGCATGGAAATAGAAGTGATTTGTCAAAACATGTGTCATCCATGAAATATAAAAATATCTTTTAGCCTCTGCAGGCACTTCTAAATTAAATCCATTCTTCGTAAAAGACACTAACGAAGCTATGGCTGTAGCAGCGGTGGAAGGAATAATGGCCTTTCATACAGTCAAACACCTCATGTCCTATAACTCTACGAAGTGCAGTAGTAAACTACATGGAAAAGCGTTTAGTACCGATAACTCAAAAATCGCAACAGAGTTTTCCAATTCCAAAACTAAAAAAGAAGCAATTATAAACAATGTTTTAGGACCTCATGGTGTAGAACTTGTAAAAAATTTCGGTAATTTCATAGAAGACGGGCACTTGGTTGAATATAGTAAGTATTACCAACTTCTTTATTTCAGAGTTAAATGTTAGTGATCTTTTAGTGACTTTTACATGTTAGTTCTAGGTTTTTGTACTAGGTGTCGCCGTGATTTTCTTTTAATTTTATTGGTTATAGTTGTCATTTGTTCTAGAATTTTCGTTAATTTTGAATGGATAATGACGTTATCAGTTGTTCTTGGTTGTTTGACGTGAGTGGTGTTATGTTGTGTCTGATGGCTAAAGCTATTGAAAGTTTCTCATTTTCTGATTTTTGTGATTTTCTTTCGATTTGATTGGTTATAGTTATCATTTATTCTAGAATTTTCATTAATTTTTCATGGATAATGACGTTGTCCTGTTGTTCTCTGTTGTTTGACGTGAGTGGTGTTACATTGTAGATTTGTCTGCATTTGTCGAATGGGCATCATCATGCTTACGAAAAGCCACTTTTCAGTGCCAATAATTTATTTTATGTGCACAAGGTTGGAATTTTGAAGTAAGAGGGAAAGGAAGGAAACCGTGTTATGAAATGTATCTATTAAATTTTGTGTCGATTTTGGTTTAGTTCTTTCGCTGGTGAAGGAGGATTGTGTTGAATGTTGAGAAGAAAACTGTTTTTCTGTGGTTTAAAGGAATTATTTACTGAATTTTCTGTAGAAGTTAAGATGTAATAAGTGTTCGAAGAGAATTTCATTTAGTGTAAACACGTGGTATATTTATGCAAAGTTGACTGTACGACAAAGTGTTGGTTTAGTTCTTTGTTGCCTGCATGGTTTAAGTTTAGAATACCTTAAAGCCGGTGTCATTTATACTGGAAGTGAAGAGATTGTCGTTGAAGACGTCGATGAGAATTGAATTTTATTTGATAAGATGATAAATTATTATGTTTTGTTTTATGTTTTAGTGATTTGTGGGGGTAAAGTGCGGACGAAAACTGCCAGAAAAGTACTACCAACTATGAACTTCGAATCCCACCAAACACCATAAAAATCAAAGATGAAAAATTAAACATATTTTCATTTTTTGAAGGGCTTGTTCTTCTTTAAAAATATGAATATATGTTTGATTTTCCATCTTTGATTTTGTGATGTCTGGTGACATTTGAACTTCATAGTTGGCAGAACGTTTTGGTAGTTTTCGTCAGCCATGTTGGATTTTGCCCGTCTTCTAGGAAATTACCAAAATTTCTATACAAAATGTAGGCCTCAGTACTGATGCCAGCAACAAAATATATCACAAAATATTTTCAATTTTAGCCCAATATTTTGACAAAGACTTGGGTGTTCAATGTAAACTGATCGAACTTAACTAATTAGGCCTAATTAAACATCTGCTACAGTTTCTCAGTATGCATTAAATACTGTGAAAATTTTCGACATTTCTAAAAAGACAGTTGTATTTGGAGGGGATAATACAATATTTAATTTTGGAGGACTAAATCGAAAGAAGGGTAATAATGTTTTCACTCATCTCAAAAACGCGCTTCCTAGTGGTCCAGACCTAGTCAGCATTGATGTCCTGCGCAAGTGCTCCACAATAGCCTAGAGACAGGCTGATTTTTTTAATATTGTTGTAGGGGGAGACTAGGGAGGTTTGTCTCATCCCACTTATTACAAAATCCCGCAATTTGTTGACCATCATCTTCTACGTATTAACATGTTTGGTCTGAAAGCTAAGATAATATTTGTGCTCGAAAAAGAAGTGCAAGAATAAACAGCTAACCCAGCTCTTCCCGTCTGTTTTCAATCTGAAAACTGTAGTTTTGTTGTTCCAGTTTGTAAGAATCTGGGTGAGTGAAATTAATCACATTAAAAATAGCCTGCTTATAATTTTATTTCATTCTGTAATGTTTAAGGTTTAAATTGATATATTTACAATTTAGTTTCTTTCACAAAGGACTGTGTAAATATTTTAATTAGTAACAGTGACGAAGTAGGGAGGTTTGACCAACATGACATTTTAAAGAAAAATAGATAAGTTACTTAGAATAGTAATTACCAGTAAATATGATTTTTATAACTATTTTAATAGGACGCTATTCAAATGGAAGTCAGGGACTAATCCCTGGACGAAAGTGGAGCCAGAAACAATTAAGGCTGCTGTGAAACAAGTGATTGAAGACAGTATAAATGTTCGAGCAGTTGCAATTGAATACAGCATGAACAGAAAAACAGTTTGGATGGTATGATAATGAATTCCAAGGACAGGAGGAACGTTTAAGAAAAATCACAACAGCTGCTAAATTTTCTCTAATGAAGCAGAAACCAAGCTCAAAATTATTTAATTGTTACATCCAAACTGAATTATGGACTAACACCAAAAGAACTTCGAAAATTTTCCTATGAATATGCATTAGTCAGAGATAAAAAGGTACTAACCAACTGAGGAAAAAAAACAAACAGGCTAGCACAGCATTTAATCAGACAAGTGTGAGTGAATTTTTTTAAAATTTCAGGTGTATCTTTTAGTAGAACTTTTTTTGTTCTGAGCCAGATTTGATGAAGATATCTTAAGAGCAGTTCAGAAACCTGGAAAAATTAGAGCAGAGAAAGGAAAAACCATCTGCTGAAAGAAGGAAACTTGTTACTCTTTGCTGCACAGTAAATGCAATATAAAATGCGGTGCCACCATTATTTGTATATCCCAAACAAAAAAAACAACTGATAGAATTGGCAATTCTAGTGAGTGGATGACTGGTGATATGATACATTCACAAATTACTGGTACCATTTCATCAAGCATACAAAATGCTCCAAGGAATGTCCAGTCCTGGTTATTATGGATAATCATGAATCTCGCACACCACTACAATAAACTGACATAAAGAACAGAATGGAATCACACTATTAACACTGCCACCCCATACCAGCCACAGACTCCAACAGACAGAACAGTCTTTGGCCCTTTCAAGACAGCATACTACAGAGCTATTGATGACCACATGATAGAAAAACCTGGCGAAACAGTCGCCATATACAACATCCCTCAATTTCTTGGAATTGCATTTCCCCTTGCCTTCACCCAAAAAAACATAACAAGTGGATTCCAAAGCACAGAAATTTGTCCATTTCAGTCTAGTATCTTCACTGACGAGGACTTCATGAATTCTTATGTCACAAATCGTCCAGCTTCTGTTCTAAGGTCTTTGTGTAGTATGTTAAAGCACCTGATGATGTCAGGCTGAATCCAAAGGCTAGACCAACAAAAAGTCAATGTGGAGGTGAATGGAAGCGGGTAGTGAACAGAATCTGACAGACATGCCTGTTAAAGCAGCTATTGAGCAACGACAAATAAAGAAGAGGAAACAGTGTGTCCATCTCAAAATTTTACCCAAACAATATTTTCAAGTGACGAGGGCTGATTAATGTGAAGTTACCGATACAAATTGGGGAGTTCATAAAGTTCAAAGAGAATTTGAATTAGGTTTTGTGCAAAGTCTAATGTGTGCCACTATACTGAAAAAGTTTTGGAATCAAATGATGAAGAATGTAAAGTGAAGTTTTTACGACATTTTCGGTTATATTTAGAGCATTTTTTATTTCCAAATGTTAATGACATTTCTTTCATGCCATTTGAAGATATCAAAGAACTAAACCCTGTATCCACAGAAGGAACAAAAAGAGTAGCACCATGACATAAAATTGCAATTAAATTCACTGAACTTAATATTCACTGATTACGGAGAGTTTAAAAAAAAAAAAAAATAGGAAAAATAGCCATTTGAGGACCATGGTCATTGGAAGAAAAGTAAAGAATGTAAACTTGCGAATTCTAAATGATGCAATAGAGCAAATGGACAGCTTCAAATACTTGGGGTGTGCTATAAGCAGTAACATGAGCTGCTCCAAGAAGTCAAAATGAGAATAGCAATGACAAAGGAACTTTTAATAGAAAAAGGAGCATCTTCTGCGGACCTCTGGAGAAAGAACTAGTGAAGTGTTTTGTATGGAGTGTAGCATTGTATGAGGCAGAAACGTGAATATTACGACGAAGTGACAACAAGGGAATACGTAGAAGCATTTGAAATGTGGATATGGAAAAGGATGGAGCATGTGAAGTGGACAGATAGAATAAGAAACGAAGCTGTGTTGGAAAGAATGGATGAAGAAAGAATGATGCTGAAACTGATCAGAAAGAGGAAATGGAATTGGCTGGGTGACTGGTTGAGAAGAAACTGCCTTCTGAAGGATGCACTGGAAGGAATGGTGAACGGGAGAAGAGTTCGGGGCAGAAGAAGATATCAGATGATAGACATTAAGATATATGGATCATATGAAGAGACAAAGAGGAAGGTAGAAAATAGAAAAGACTGGAGAATGCTAGGTTTGCAGTGAAAAATCTGTCTTGGACAGAACACTATGAATGAATGAATGAATGAATTACGTAGTGAAGATGACATTCAAAACGGCGCACCATGTAGGCACAAAATCTTCATGCATTTTAACTAAACACGCGTTTTAAACTTGATTTTTTCAATATTCCTCCAAAACTGCATACGTACGCACATGGAAAATTGATACAGCTATGGAATATGAAACTCTAAAGCAGCATCTACACGGTTCAGTTTTCAATGCGTGTACATATGCTATCTCGGAAAAAAATTGAAAGAATAAAGTTTAAAATGCGCATTCAATTAAAATGCATGAAGATTTTGTGTCGACATGGTGCGCCGTTTTGAACGTTATCTTCACTTATTGTTGTTTAGTCATAATTGTCCGAAGACAGGTCTGAAACTCACAAGCGATATCAACACACTTGAGGCAACTAAGTCAGGAGATAATAGGGTAAGGTGGCCAGTTACTTTCCCCTTCCATTGCGGTACATCGCCATTGCATACATTCATATGCATACGAATAATTATTGTACGTCTGACACATATCATCAAGTGAGATATATTGCCTGATAATAGATGTACTATCCTCTGATTGAGGTTCTGGCTGATACGTACATCTATTATCAGGCAGTACATCTCACTTGACGATATGTATCAGAGGAAGAACAATCGTTTGTACGCATCTGAAGTCTGACTAGTGTAATATGTAGTTAAGTCGGTCGGCGATGTATGCAATGGAGAAGGAAAGGAATTCGCCACCCTACCCTATTATCTCTTGCCTAGTTGTCTCATAAGTGGTGCCCTCTTGGTATCACTTGTGAGATTCAGACCTGTCTTCGGACAATTGATTAAACAACAACAATAGATGTACATATCAGCCAGAACTTCAATCAGAGGATAGTAATTAAATGTAAATCTTGCATGCTTTGCTTGAATGCGTAAAGTTGAAACGAAAGTTGATGCATCTCATTTTATCTAAATGCTCTGGCATGTTTTCAAAACTTTGAGTATCTTTTAAATATGCCTATTTTACTTCGTGACTAACAGTATCACTCTCTACATTTTAGTTTTAGAATAAACTTTGTACTAACAGTCTAATCCTGCCAGTAGATATAGACACTCGGACAGGAATAAAAAATTGTTCATTACAAAAACACTAAACACTAGAAGAAGTCGACTTGTTTCCATCACTGTTCGAAACATAACTGGGCTTCAGATGTATACAATTTGTTCTTTCTCTCACGCATATGAAGTGAGCTATAATACAGTAGATAGGTCCACATATCAGCTAGAATATCAATCCGAGAACTCTACCTATACAGCACTATTTGATTAGAATATACATCATTCATAGTAATTACCCTAAATGTTCCATTAACTCCGTCACTAAATGATGCACTTTGAACTCACTCATTTTAAATGTTAAATGACACGATATAATAAAATCACAATTCTGTCTCTAATGAATTTTGACAGCCATTTCGCGAGATTCAGGTATTTGATATTTCCGTTGCTTACGGGATTACACAAGCTGGCGCATAGCACGATCGAGAGTAGGTCTCTGTGAGTCATGACAATTTCTGCCGCTAGGTTCGCCTCTCTGCCCTATGAAATGATGAATAGTACCATTACAAAGCATTGTGCATCGTGAAAATAGTTCGACTAATTGTGCATTACTGATTGAGTACGAATATTATAAATATGCCAAGCATATTACAGTGTTATTTGAAGTTTGTTCAGCTAAGTTATATTCGAAAATTGTCTGTGTTTTGCTATGTGAAGAACTCGGTACCAACAGGTCGTATCTTTATAGGTTAAGGTAAATGTCAAAGTTCTCTCATATAACAAGCAATGCTATGTTAAAAGTGGAGAATTGCATTTTCCGACTCTCGAATGATGTGACCCGAAATGTAAAATAATTTCATGCATTGTTTCACTTACCAAGCATTACTGATATAGGCCTAATGAAAATGTGAACGACGTGATGTAAACATTGAAGATAATGTTGTTACTGTTTTCCCTTTCTCTTTTAGAAAATACCGACAAAAGTAATGAATTATCTTCATGCTGTACTTATTAGGTAATTAATGTGTATTTGTCTGTATTTTAGACCTGTGTATTGTTACGTAATTATCAGTGAATTAGGTTAGAGAACTTAACAAGGTTAGTATGAGATTAGGTATGCACCTCAAACTGTAACTAATAATGGCTGCTGCCGAAATAGGCTGAGGTGGTTATCGTGTGAAACAAATTATATCTGGAATATCTAGTTTTATTATATACGGATACGTAAAGTTTTTTTTTTTTTTTTTAGCATTTGTTTGTAATTTTGTGAGGTTATGTCTAGCCTAATTTCTTTTTATTCTTGTATCATTACCAATACATTAATTTATTTTATAATATTCATTTCAGGTGTTACATCTATGGTGGCAACTCTACTTATGTTAGGATATGAAGTAACAGTATATATTCAACTTCATCATTTGCTAAAAATTAAAGAAAACTGTATGTCTTCGACTCATTCCATCGTCATTTCTTCTTATGTATGTGAACCACGTTCGTTCTAAAAGTGCTACAATAAATGAACACTATAGACAACGTGATGGGACAATTTACAAGTTACTGTTAAAATGCTCAACATTTTCAAGTGGTGCTATACCCATTGTTTCAAAATGTACATAGATATTTTTACATTTCTATAAGAGGTGTCATAAATTATTTCAGCATATTTGTAAATTCTTCAAAATCAATTCTTCTAATTAATACCATAAAGTAATGAAATAATATAGCCTAGGCCTATATGTGATTTTATACTACCGGTATTGATGTTGATCTTGGTAAATTAATCCAATTTCACAGTGTTGTCTTTTGTATTGTGGTTCATAACAATTATAACAGTATGTACGTGGAAATGTTTTTAAAATAATAAATTCTAGCTCATGATTTTAAGTGGTCGTTTCAATGGGAGGTTATATTGGAAAGATGATCACAAATGGATAATTTACTGCAAGATACAAGAACTGAATATAAGTGAGTGTTCCGTTGAAAGTGAAAATTTCGTTTTACAAGAGCTGAGTAGGCGTACACGCACTAAAATACTACAGCGTTTACTATTACTATGCTCAATAGATTAATCAGTAGGCCTATAGAAATGTTTTCACCACTGCAAGAAAAAATCGCGCAATAATTATACTTCTCAGTTATTGTGACGTCCATATTTTTTTTTTAAAGAGAGGGAAAAGTTAGGCCTTCTTGCAAATGCGTAATTATGAATTCAAGGAAATTAAAGATAATGCAGTACCTTAATTAGTTGCAATATCTTATTTAATAACAATATTAATAATATTAGGTGAAAAGGGTAGGCTATAGTGCGTGTATGTAAGATGTCAAGTTAATTTATTTCCGGAAATGTTTGGTGTATGAACTGAAGTACAGAGCAGACAGTCCCTCAGTTTATATGTAATATGTTTTAATATCAAGAATGACAGCCTTTTATTGTAATATAATTAAGGAGGAGAAGTTTGCAAATTACGTCTATTGTCCATAAAGTATTGTACGAAGCATTTAATAAGCAATGATGAGTCCTTTAAATGTCCCAAATGTCAATGTCTTTTAAGTGTTCTGCTATGAATATATAGGGCAGAACAGCGCTCCGAGCGGCGGAATTGGCATTACGAGGGAACCACTTCAGACTCGTTTTTCAAGCTCTATGCGCCAGCTTGTATAATCTCGTAAGCAACGGATATTTCGCACGAAACATACAGCGTCTCTGCGCGCTGTTTGAAAACCAGGGCATACAACCTACAGCATATAGCTTCTAACTTTTACTTCCATATGAAATCTAAAAAAAGTAAACTCAGCCGCATTTCTTCTCAGCTTTTTTATTAATAATTTAATATGTCTATGTAGCGACATTATAACATGTAAAACTCTTTTGGTATTAATAAATATATTTGAAAAAGTTAAAGATGAAACCATATCCGTCCAATGGTAGTCCTGGTTCCCTTTGAGTTTGCGCAATGCGCATAAAGCACTTCGATCTCGATGTGACGAAGTAATAATGGCGCTATTGTTGTTGATGTAAAGTCTACATTCGGGATACATTTCGTCCTTAGAGTGAACAGATTCATCATGATTAAACGAACGGTAACGTGCTATAGGCTACTTGCTTAAAAGTTTCACAGGAGTGAAAAGAAATATAGTTGAGTTTATATATGTGTATAGGTTAAGGTGGACGAGAGAATTACGAGAATATACTTTATATCTCGGAGTTCTTACTAAAGATGATTATAATGCATTTAGTTTTATGAAAAATTTATTATGTATTTACTTTTGTAGGAATTACGCTTGTATTTCAACCAGTGTATATTACCGACATGAATTATGGCAGTGGTTCTCAAACTTACTAGCTCTGCGGACCCCTTTCCATAAGCAATATTTTCGTAAATTTATCAATGGAATACCGTAATGCGATGGTTAGATTTTGGAGTTAATATTAAGTTAGTAATATTTCTATTAGGCCTAGACCTATATTTTTCAAAATTGAATCAATATTAACTATAGGCTATAATAATCATAATGGTAAGTTAAATATCTATAAGTACTGGTTCGAGAAAAATACATTCCAAAAACTCTCGATTTTTTTGCCCCGAAAATGAAAACACTAAGAAAAAAACAGGAAAACAAAACAATGATCTACTACTGTTAATCATTCTTCGTATAGAACTAACCTTGTAGCTACCGGTACTGAGGAAAAAATACAGTATACTTTTACAAGTTTTCCTACTTGATTAAGAATGATGAAACTGTTTTCGTTTTTTGGTGCGTAAAATGTTTCTTGTCTATATTTAGGCTCAAAGTTAGTTATCTTTTGTCTTCAGTCTGTGGCCGCATTTATTCGGTTTCTTTTATCAGTTTTGATATAGAAAAGATCAGAAAATGCCTTCTCACACAAGTCGTGGAAAACAGCATTAAATGTTTCAAGGCTAGTCCTGAGAGTTCTTTATGTTCCACATGAACTGTAAGCCAAAAAAAAAAAAAAAAAAAAAAAAAAAAAGCTGACATTTACCCTGCAGCTGGCAGCTCTTTCTAATGGTATGCAATTATCTGCCTTCATCACGGAGATTTTTGTTCATATGTGAGTATAAACTCCTGAAATAGGCTATCAGTAACGAATCATAGAACTTTTCCTCGACTCGTTTCGCCACAGTTGCATTTTCTTCATTGAAGCTTGAATTTTTTTCTTCATTTCGAAAACATTAACACTTATACCTTGCAGATCCAAATCAAGTCCGTAAGATAAGACAAAATTTCTGAAAAATCTGCAGCTTCGCATCATCAAAAATCACACAGCTTGTTACTCATTTTGAATTCCTTATTTTTCTTATACAAATTCAAGAGAAAAGCGAATCTCATCATGAAGCTCGAAGAACTACGTCATGATGTTTCCTCTGGAAAGCCATTGTACCTTTGTATGCAAAAAAAAAATGATTATGTTCACTGCCAATAGCTTCACACAAAGCGTGAAAAACACATGAGTTTAATGCCCGTGCTTTAATGAGATTAACGATTTTAAGAACTTCATCTATTGTCTGTTCGATATTACCACTATTTCTTTTATTTCTCTATGAATGAAGCAATGAGTCCACTTAACTTTTCGTGTGATGACTGTAACAAGCGATGAGACTACTCTTGAAACCTGTCATAGTTTGAGCCCCACTTTGGTAAGTCCCAAAGTCCCACACATTTTTTTCCAGTCTGTATATTGTGCACCAGTATGCCTGGGTTAAATCCCAAATCTCTCCGCAGTGCATATGAAGGGAAGGCATATGTCACTGTTGACAGTGATTTGTCCGTCGGATGGGGATGTTAAGCCTGGCGGCCCCCTTGGTACTATTCAACAGGAGTAGGCTAGGCTACATGCCCTTCTCCCTTCCTCAACATCATCATTCTCACCCATTCCGTACACTACACTTACAGGAACACTTAACACATACACTCACCCTAGTACACGACATAACTCTTCACAGAAACACATGCATAACCTTGCCTGCCGAAGTTGTGTGCAATTTGAAAATGAGTCACAGTCCTGCCATCTATCCGCAGTATGCAGAACCTGAATCACGCAAAGTGAAGTAGGTAGGCATTAGACACACACACCATTAGTTATGATAAAATCATTGAGTGCATGAAAATCAGTTGTATGCTGTATAAGCTCTCCTAAAATGTCTTCATGAACAGTAGCGTCTACACCTGTGGAGTAACAGTTAGCACGTCTGGCCACAAAACCAGGTGGCCCGGGTTCGATTCCCGGTCGGGGCAAGTCACCTGGTTGAGGTTTTTTCCGGGGTTTTCCCTCAACCCAATATGAGCAAATGCTGGGTTACTTTCGGTGCTGGACCCCGGACTCATTTCACTGGCATTATCACCTTCATCTCATTCAGACGCTAAATAACCTAAGCTGTTGATAAAGCGTCGTAAAATAACCTAATAAAATAAAAGAAATAAAATGAACAGTAGCCTACACCCATATTCTTAACGAATGAAAGGTTTGATTCATTAGCTAAATTTTTGCTTTTTGTTAACCTATAATGAAAAAATACATGCTTCCTTTTACTTTTGAAATTAATTGGTCTTCATCATTGGTAGACATTTTTTATTCATTCTTTTAGCATGTTTGAGACAGGAACTACAGTTTGGAGCTACAGAGTTTGCGAGAGGAAGAAATACGATAAGGAAAGTATTAAGCACTGCCATGCTGTAATAGTGAGGCAGAATATACATGCTATTAACTGTTCAGAAAAATATTGATCACATCCTGATGGTTATTGACGTTTAGTGACAAGTTCGCACTGCCACAGTAAGTTAAAATTATAGTAGAGTGTAGTGACCACGAGACCTTGAGCCAAGTTTTATCTCTTCCTGCATGTGTGACTAATACCTAACCCCTTACATCACTTCATCACCTGCTTGCAAACACTCCAGTTCCTAACTATGTTGATCTCTTTAGCAGCTGATTCACTAGCAAGCTACACTACTACACATTCTTTTTTTTTTTTTTTTGCAACTGATTAAACCAATTCTTCCCCTATTGTGTAAGGTGTAAGGCTTACCATTTTTAGCAATTAGGAATGACACTTTGAACGAAGTAAGGGTTGCTTTTTCTTTACTGTTTCCTGATACAATTTTTTCGGTCACATTTCTTGTTTGTTCAGCTTCTCTGGCATTCATTAAAAAAAGTACCTACTTACCAGAACAATCCAGATGTCTTGTTTCAAGGTGCCTACGAAGTTAGCAGGTTTCATTCATTTTTTAGGCCAAGAAATAAAAGACAGTTTTAACAATATTTATTTACTTTCAGTTAGCATATGACTCTGTTTGGAGAAATAAATTATTACTGAAACTCCAGAAATTAGGTATCTCCAGCAATATGTTCAGATGGATATCAGAATTCCTTAGTCAAAGATTCATTGCCACTAAATTCAATAACTCACTTTCTACTTACAGACAGACATATCGAGGTCTACCTCAGGGCACTGTCCTCAGCACAACTTTGTTCAATGTTTATATAAATGACTTACCCTCCCTATTAGAGGAATCAAACATAGAAACAGCACTGTTTGCAGATGATATAGTTTTGTGGACTTCTGGATCTTACAGACATAGAGACAAAATTCAAAATTCTGCTCTTAAAGCTCTAAATCAACTACATGAATGAAATACATCAAATTTGATGACACTCAATTTAAGCAAAAGTAACTACCAAATATTTTCATTTGGTAAAAAAGAAAGAGAATTTAATATCCAATACAATGGCCAACACCTTCCTAGGACATATGAATCCAAATATTTTGGAGTTATTTTCGATAGTAAGTTAACATGGAGCAACCATTTGAAATACATTTCTGAAAAAGTTCGTAAAAGATTCTCCCTTCTAAAAAGACTAACAGGAAAGAAATGGGGATGCTCTAGAAATACTTTGAACACTATATACAAAATGTTTATACAGCCAGTGCTGACATACTGCGGAGAAATTTTAAATACTTCACCTTTCATAAACGAAATAGTATATGTTCAAAACCAAGCTCTCAGGCTCGTTACTGGTGGAATCAAAAGAACTGCAATAGATTCTGTGAGATTCCTCACTAATATTAACAGCATCAAAATGACAATAGAAGGAAAAGCACTGATCCAATATGAAAAACTTATCAGATTACCAGGAAACAATTGGCATTCATAAGTCCTCTCTGTAGATTAAAAACTCAAAAAAGTTTCATATCCATGGTTCAAGAAGTAAAATAGAAAATCAATATACCAAATTTAAAAGAAAACTTACAAATCAAATTAAACCCTATAACTCTATTAAATATAGAATATAATCTAAATTTAACAGAAGAAATACTGAAGTCAGAAGTAAACACTGAAATAATGAAACAGTTGTCTTTAGAGACAATTAATATTAGGTACCCTCCACAAAACTGGCTTCATTTATACACCGACGGATCCTTGATCTCCAGAGAACAAGGTGCTGGTGCAGGTGTTACGTGCTGTCTCTTCTCACTTTATAGATCTCTTGGATATGGAACAACAAGTTTTGATGGAGAAATCATTGCAATAAGTGAAAGTCTCAGGAATCTTCTATGCCACATCAATAAATTTAAGAATACAGTTATATTGTAAGACTCCAAAGCAGCTATTCTATCAATAGTCTCTAAACACACACCTTCATCTCAAACAGCAGAAGTAACTAAAATGCTCTTTCAATTAATATCACTCAGTAAAAGAATTGTATTCCAATGGATACCATCCCATTGTGGAATCCTGGGAAATGAGAATGCGAATGCTTTAGCAAAGAAGGGCAGCACTGCTACTTACAGACCTGTTACTAAATCTACATATTACTCTGTGAAAAGATTTATTAAATCTACATACTTAGACTTCAACAAACAAAATTTGATAATACAATCTCAAGGGAAAAATGGAACTCTCTGCATCATAATCCACAGTTAATTCCCGATTTACCACGAAAATCGTCTGTAGCTGCATTTAGATTGGCAACAGGCCATGACTGTTTGGTCAAACACCTGCATAGAATTGGAATATATCAGTCCCCAAAGTGCCCATTGTGCAACTCAAACCAAGAAATGGATTCGGAACACCTCAAAATCTGGACTTCAGTGGCAACTCACGTTTTTGTAATCTTTACATAATGTCAGTAATATTGGGGACAAATGGCGGGTGGGTGGTGAAGTCACTGCCATCTGCTGTAAGGCAGACCACGTGACTCACTTAACAGCTGATCATGAAGGGTGGCATTTCAACCATATGAATTAGTTGGAGTGCATAAAGAGTAGCATATATTTCTCTAAAATGTAGTGTAATTGCATTAATAAAATTTAAAACAATGATTACGAGATACTTTAGATATACCTGACTTGCGAGTTAAGGTGTAATATCATTTTTGGTGTGAAAATTACGTTTATGCAGGCGAAGTTTGTATGTGTAATACCTTCCTCTATTTCGATTAAATATTGCTTCCTTTTATGTGGTTAAGGGCATTTTTGGTGTTATAAATGGTAAATATGTTCAATACTATACATGTGAAAGTGGAAACATTGACTGGCATGTAAATTGTGATTAGGTCTAAGTGCAGCGTTACTGATGTTACTCTTGTATAATCAGACCAATATTGTTTACTGTGTTTGTTTTATTAAATTTAAATGAATGCACCCTTTTTATGTAAGAATAACCTAGATTGTAAATAATATGTTGTTTGATAATATATGATACACAATTTGAACTAAAAATGAAATAGAAATAGCCTATATACG
Source organism: Periplaneta americana (assembly GCF_040183065.1). Taxonomy (NCBI): domain Eukaryota; kingdom Metazoa; phylum Arthropoda; class Insecta; order Blattodea; family Blattidae; genus Periplaneta; species Periplaneta americana. Next base: position 120,486,358 of record NC_091121.1, on the reverse strand, counting down.
AAAAATAAATGGTACCGCGTAGTTTTTGTTACTGTTACAGTATCTAATCTTTTAATTAAGTGAAATAAAGCATGCTTCATTACAAAATTCTTGCACTTTATTTATGCACGATTCAATAATTTTCAGTTGCATCACACAGATATTTAGATATGTTGAAATTATGTATGTATGTATTTAATGCCCATCCAGGTTGATTCAATATCATTTGGTTTCTGGCAGACCAGTACAAAGTCCCCATAGAGAATTTAAAATTTACAAGTTTTTTACAAACATTTAAATGTTCCCAATTCATAATAGAATTTTCCTTTTTTTTTTTTTTTTAGTAGGTTATTTTACTACGCTTTATTAACATCTTAGGTTATTTATCGTCTGAATGAGATGGAGGTGATAATGCTGGTGAAAGGAGTCAAGGGTCCAGCACCGAAAGTTACCTAGCATTTGCTCATATTGGGTTGAGGAAAACCCCGGAAAAACCTCAACCAGGTAACCTGCCCCGACCGGGAATCGAACCCGGGCCACCTGGTTTCGCAGCCAGATGCGCTGACCATTACTCCACAGGTGTGGTCTTGCTCATTACAAATGACACACTGAGGTGATGGTAAAATACCCAGTTTATATAAATATTCCGCCAGGCAGTTGTGTTCTGTGGCAATCTGTATGGCAGCTACAGTCTCTTTATGGGGGTGATCAGGAAGTATCTCTGACTTGTCAACAAGACCAGCCCATTTCTTGCCATCACTCTTTATTTGAAGATCTAAGAGAAACTCATTCTTAAATGAGCGGTCAACTAATCATTTCAAGTTGTGATACGAAAGTTGGGAGGTTGTCTGTAACAATATTTCAGTCCCCTTTTTTGCTTGGGAGTCCGCAATCTCATTCCCTGAAATACCAACATGCGAAGGTATCCACTGGAGGACAATGACGACTTCTAACACTTTGAGTGAGGCAAGAGATTTTCTGATTGCGACAACTCTTGATGTTACAGGATGAGGGAAAGATGCCATTGCCAAAATGGCAGATTGAGAGTCACAGAGAATGACAACATGACCGTGGAAAGCCAGTCTTCCAAGCAATTGCTTTAAGGCAAGGTTTATGGCCTCCAATTTGCCATCCAAGTGCAACTAATACTGCCCTAGAAGCTAAAGGCTTTACTGTACATTCCAGCCCAGCACATTCCTTGCTCTCGTAGAAAGAGCCATCAGTGAAGATCCGCAGCCATCTGGACTCAGGATACCAGTCATTAAGAGCCTGCAGTGCTATAGCCTTTAGTTCTGGAATGCAAGCATCTGCTTTCGTCAGATTCTCCCCAAGGTCAAGCCTTGTTATAGTGGTTCGTGCATCTAAAGGACACTCTAATAGAGTGAGGTCTTCCTTAATATCAGAAGGGACATAGTTTCTTCTTATTTGATGAACATGTTGAATGAAGCCTTGTTATGTTTTTAGCCGTATAGGGTATAGGGAGATTTTCGTAGCTGATGCAATAGGAGTTTAATGGCATTCGTCTTTACTTTTCATACTGCAGGATGGCTGAACGGCATACCTCCATTGCGAGTGGCAGATTGTCGTAGCAGCTTGTAAAGCTGGGATTGGAGTAGTTTTCACCATACTCGTGATAAGTCTCATGGCCTGATTCTTTACAAGCTCAAGGTCAGAGAAATTCGCAGATATTAGAGTTTCACAACCGTAGAGGATAAGTGGTTTAATGTATATCTTATATGTGGAATATAGAACAGATAAAGAGCAGCCCCACTTCTTTCCAGCCAGGTGTTTAAGTATGTTGAGTCTACTTCTCACTCTTTCTATTACTTCAGAAATATGTTGCTTCCATGTCATTTTGTTGAAATTATAGGTTATGTTTACTGTGCCAGTACTCACCTTATTTCAATTTTCGCAATTATACATTATAATTAAGACTAAAGTTACGTATATAACAACTTGTAAATGCAATTTGTATTTATTCGCTTCTCACGGTACTCCAATTTGAAGTCTGATTAATTTGATATGTTACTAGAGCTAAACTAGCGCTGACGTAGTTCTCTTTGTACTCATACACCTTGCATATACGGATCTGTGACAGGTTAGGTTTGGTTAGTTAGGCTTTTATTATGCCTTGCTTTTATGATCAACTGCAGCTCCACAAAAAATCTCTTATAAATTGAACGATTTTCACGTCCAAAATCACAGGAACCACCTCAGTGCTAGTTCACCTGTTGCTAGTCAGCAATGTATGCAATGGAGGGAGGAAAGGAACTGGCCATCCTATCCCATTATCTCTTGGCTTAGTTGCTTTATGAGTGATGTCTTATTGGCCTTCAGACACTTGACTAAACAACAGCTGTACTACATAGTACAGTATAGTAACTCCACAGCGCTATTACTAGAGCAACTAGATTTACAAAGTTAGTTATCACGTCGAATGTGAATATGTTAGCACAGTTATTCAAATTACAGACCACTGCATTAATATAATATTTAAACGTATTGCTGGAAAATTATTTCAAAGTGAAAGCAACCATTTGTATTGAGAAAACTTCACACAAAGTAGTTATAGACACTGATAAAATTTCCGGAAAAAGATCAAGAATGCTTAATGTACTCGGTTAAAATTAGGAAGGACTTATATAATATAACCTTTTGTGTCTAATGTTAGTGGTCTCCAATGCCCTGTCATTATATAGGTACGTTATGATGTCATATAGAAATTATAGGTTATGTTTACTATATTTCCCTTATATTCCTATATTCGCAATTATACATTATAATTAAGCATAACGTCATGTATGATATCCCTACATTCAATTTGTCTGTATTTTAATACTACAGTTGAGTCCTGGGTTGTATTAAATTGTACCAGCATTTATCTACTACTGGCACCTACCAGATGAAGTAACATACAACTGTACGTACACTAATATCATAGGAGTGGATGGTAAATTTTCTGTCTACAACTAAGGAAGGTAGATGTGCTAAATTAAAATCACAATATAAATTCTTGTTTATTAAACCTCAAAATAGCTTCCATTCTAAACTTGAAATGTTGATGCAAACAGGTTATATTAACTTGTAAAACTCTCTTCACATTAAAATAACACAGTTTTGTAATTATTTCTGCAACAAGAAGTAAACAGAACTTATGGACGCTTTACACTAAATAAAACTTAGCACTGTTATGCAGTAAAGTAATATATTTCACTGAGCTACATAGCTTACACTCAAATAGAAAAGCCCGACTCTTCAAGTGATGTTACACAACTTACATTACAGCCTAGTCTAGATCGAGAAGGTATTGGTGAAGTGCTTTAAGTCCAATTTTTCACGACATCCTCTTTCATTTAAATTCTTAAATTAAAATAAATTGACTTTCACATATTTTCAAGAAAGGTTACCAATACCTACTCTAGCAAATACTGTAAGAGGATCATGAAGTAAAATACACAAATGAGGATTTTTTGGAACTATTTAGGCCTATATTTAAACTTCAAAAATCATTTTTCTCGAAAACAACTTTAATGGAGTTAATGCACTTTTCCCTCTCACCTGCTAATTGTTCGACTGACAGCCTTGAAATATATTTCAAGTTTGTGTCTGTCAGACCTGATCACAGTCATATTTTTTAAACCTGGGAAAAAACTTTTCACATAAGTCGACCAGAACATGGACAACACTTTGGCTGCTTCTCAAAGGGAAGTCTAGTTTGGAGAAAGTACGTTAAAATGCATTAACATTCCGCGCTGAGTAAAATATGTCCTGTTGCTGAGTATTAAATTGTAACTGTGAGAGTGCTAATAAATTGCAAATGTTCAGGAGCATCTTTTGCATTTAGGGAAAATGGCCTCACAAAAACATAGAACATGGGGTCTGGTAATGTCCTCAAATATTTATTTATTTATTTACTTATTTATGTATTTATTTATTTACTCTAGTAGAGTTAAGGCTATTAAGCCTTCTCTTCCACACCACCAGCAATGCAGTACAATTACATAGAAGAAAAATTCTACAGTGCAATTAATCTACTGTAGTAACGAGTGACAGAATGAATGACATAAAAAAAAACAACTGAACGTACAAGTGGAAATTGAAAATAATAAAAATTAGTCTAACATATTAAATGGTGCAAAAAAGAAAAAAAAAACATATACAACAAATAGTATAGATACAAAATAACAGTGACACTCAGCATCATTGTTATTAACCAAGAGACAATAAGCTGTTCTAGTATCCTGGCATAAAGACAAGAGAAAGGGTTAATCTAACAAAACGAAATTATTGTCAAAATACTAAAGATAAAAACTTCAGCATAAATCTAGCAACTTCTCAAAAACGGATTTCGTGAGATAAAACATACCTTTCTAGTTTACTTTTAAACTGTGACAGTGTACGGCAATCCCTGACATCACTAGGTAACAAATTCGAGAGGCGAGCCAATGATACAGTATAGGAGGATGAGTATAGGGAAATACAGCTCTGCAGACATAAATTGTTGTGGTTGTTTGCTAATGCTGAATTTATGATAATGAAGTCATAAATTCTATTGCTCTTCAGTATTTTTCACTCAAGGACGCCAAGTTGATAGTGGCTGGGCAGTGTTGAAGATGATCTTGATTCATTTCCTCTTGAAGTTCACATAAGGGGCAGAGTGGTGAAGGAGATATTCCAATCCTGTGGAGATGTTTGGCCAAGCAGTCGTGGCCTGTAAACAATCTAAAAATTGCAACTGCATTCTTCCTTGGATATCTAGGGATGTTTTGGGTTGAGACAGATTCCCATCTTTTATTTTTGGAAATTTGAAGATAATGATTTGTTATAATTTTGTGATATTGTAAAGTAATCATTCTTTTTGTTGCATAATAGGATAATTGTGTAGCAGGTTTTTTAATAATACCACAGCCCTTTTTGGCAAGATAATCAGCAGCGTCATTGCCAGTCAATCCATTGAACAATTTTTTTCTTTAGGTTATTCAGGAGAAAACAGACGTAAATTATGTTTTTCTTTGTAAATAATAGAACTGTTGATAACAGTTAAAGTAGTAGTAGTAGTGGTAGTGGTAGTAGGTAGTAGCAGCAGCAGCATTTCTCAGAAGATACTATTTTTTTTGCTTTGTGAGTAAGCAATAAAAGTTAGAAAAAAAAAAGTTTCAGTAAAAGCTGCTTCTTTTTACAAGTAGTTTCCAATGATACCTTCAGTGACCCATGTTCTCATTTGAAATTTCGAAGTTGACCACAGGTACCCCTACTTCTGGTTTGTTACACGAAATGGCACTACCACCAATCGATTCTTCACATAGGTTTTGGTTATCAAAATTTTTTTATGAACAATACATATATTCTTTTTTTTCCTTGTGTACTTCTTCTGGCTGATGTTCATGCAATTCGAATCTCATAGTAGGGTCTATGATGTAACCTCCAAGAGAGGGAGGTTTAAATGCACTTATGTCGATTCTTCAATTATTGTCCTCACTGGATATGCCGTGTACTTCTTCATATAATGAATAAGCTTTGTTTCTTAAGGCAGTTACTATTCTAGATCTTACTATATGATGCTGCATATTTCATACAAGTTCACCATGTGAATAGGCCCCCAGGACATGGGCAAGGGTTTCAACCTCCCTGTTTTAACATTGACAGAGGTTACTGCCTGAAGAGTCTGTATACAACATATCTGTAGGAAGGTCATTAGGCAGTTGCAATATTTCTTTCAGCACACCTGCATCCAGTATGAATTTATTAGAAATTTTTTTTTTTGAGGCACTCTGAAATGGATATATTAGACTAGGTAGGACAGATTGAGGTGTTAATGATGTTGTATTTTTGATCCGCTTGTAAGTGTGGTAAAGAAATAAGCAGTTCTTAGTTTAGTCAATGTTGAAAGAGGATCACAGTTAAGCTTGTCATAAAAGTTGACACCTAGATAGCGAATGAAGTCACCCCTTTGCAAACCAGCTACTTCATTTCCAGACGAGATTTGGAAATTTTCTCAAACAGTTGACCCTTTTTAATACATATGCCTTTACACTTTTAATGTTAATATCTAGTCCGGTTTCATGGAATTGTTGAACTGCATGATTGAAGAGTGTTAAAGTGGAATTTTTGTCTTTACCAATGATAACAATATCATCTGTGAAGCCCATTACAGCTAATTGATCTTCAGATGGACTTAAGTTAAATCCATACTGAGTAGTCATGCCGTCTTCACTTAGTTCGTCCAAAATATGGTCAATGCATAGATTGAAAAGAATAGGTGACAAAGGGGAACCTTGTAACACACCTCTGGCTATGGTGATGGGTTTTGTTTTACCATTCTTGGATTGAATCGTGATATTGCCTATCTGTAAGCTGACGACCAGATTTATGAGTTTAGTTGGAATAGGTAATGCATTTAATGTATTTCTTAAGTGGTTATGACCTATGTTATCAAAAGTTTTCCTTATATTAATGAAAATAACAGCCAAATCTTTTGTCTTTGTTTTGGCTTTACATAGAATTGCAGTGTTGATGTGAGTATGAGAGGAGTTGGTGAAACCTCTTTGGTTAGGGTTGAAACTCACGAATTCACAGATACATCGGTCGTGTACATGTTCATTTACTCTTCTGATCACTGAACATATTGTGATAGGCCTCCAGTTTGTTAAATCCATTATATAACCACCTCTGTGGATTAATATGGTTTGGGCTTGTTTAAACTTGGAGGGTACGAAGCCAGTTTTAAATTCATGTAGTGACAGAAGCTATTTCTGTTGCTGTTTTATTTTTAATTACTCTCACAATGATGTGATCAGGGCCATGTGATGTATCTACTGCTATACTCCTTAGGGCTGTCTCAATATCCCCAGTACTTATTGTTTCCATGAACATGTCGTCCATTTCAATTCGTTCATCTACTTTTAGAGTGGAAGAATATTCAGTGTGAACCATACAGTATGATTAGGCTGTTCATGTGTATCAGAAAAGTATTTAAATATAGCTTCAGTTGAAATATTACAATTTTCGGCTTTATAATGTAGGATAGACCTTACTGCTTTCCTCTGTTGGTTGTAATAGAGGTATTGTGTGAGTTGAAACTTATATTTTTCTCTATGTTTCAGTCGATCTCTTTTAGTAGCATGTTCCGGATTTGTGGTATGTTTATATTTCTTTTGGTTATGTGTTAATTTTGTTTTTCCGATCTTGGTAATACTTCCAAGCTGGGTGTTTTGGACCTGGAAGTAAATTGATCGCTGTAGCCAAGAATTCAGGCCATTGGTTGACATTAAGATCGTAGTCTTCATCATTAACATCAAGAATAAATCTATCTTGCCATTGTGTCATTTTCTAGTTAAATTCTATGCACACAGTGCGATTTCCAATATTGTTATGATGAGGGAATGGTGGGTTACAATCCGTATCCTCAAATATTCCAGAACTATGGTTTTGTTTTCCATGATGTGATAGTAAAGTCTGACGGTGTATTTCATGGTGGACTTTGCTTATATGAATTTTTACCCCGTGTTTACTTGAATAGAAACAGCCACAGTGTGGACACTGAGAAGGATCAGAGGCTTTACTTTCCTGTATACTTAGAGAATTATGACAAGTCTCGCTTTCTCACGAAGACTTTCCTTGCTGATCAGTATCTTTAGTAATATAATCAGTGTTGTTAATGGAGTTTTGAGATGACGAATTATGACTTCTAGCTATATGTATGTGAATATCTCTTTTTGTAAAATGTATATTACAAATGGAATTAACAAAAGATGTGGATGTAAATGGATTAACATTAGTTGATTACTTCAAAGCAAAATACCAGCTTGAAAACATTGAGGTGATTGGTCTTCTTATTGGAGCTCGTGGTGTGATTCCCAAGTTCTTTGAAAGCTTCAGGAAGACTTTTGAACTACCACAGACACTTACTACTGACATCATAACTTCAGTTTTGAAACGCTCTTGCCAAATTCTGAGTCATCATATTCACTTGTTTGATTTCTCTTTCTTCACTTTATAATTCAAATATGTTTATTTTAATTTTCTGTCAACAAATTTATGTAAACATTTAATATTTTAAAATTCATGTAGTAGAGTATATTGAGTCCTTCTGGGCATCTCCAATGGGAGGCAGTTAACAATTTATTTCATGACAACATTATAATACTGGTTGCCAATGTAAACAATTCTTTCATGTGGTTATCAGTATTCTATATTGGAGAAAGAAATAAATACGTATATAAAACTTACATTCAAGTGCCACTAACATCATCACATATTTTCATCAACTTATACTTCACATCCGAAATCATAACTAAAACTATGAAATCACAAGAAAATAACGAACTAAATATAGACCTTTGTATTTCCTTTTCCAGTGCTCAGACATTAGGATGTATTAAATGCAAATAAATTACGTTTACTTAACTAAATCCGAGAAGTGTGCAGAATTTTTTTTAAGCTGGCTTTCCCAGAGAAAAAGCTTTTGGAAGGTGTTGATTTCATGTCTATTATTAGATGGTTTTTACCCTGCATGCTCAAATTCAGCATATTGAAGTGACCAGTAAGGTCATCCCAAAAAGTAAGATCTGCAATGCAATTAGGGTCCTGCAAAATTGGTTGTGGGCATCTTTTCATTTTCACAAATTCAGAAATAGAATCTTCCAGTCCAAAAATCATTTCAAAACAAGGCGACACATGTTCTACTTGCCATAGCCACAACTTTACCCCCACCCATGCTTCATTAGAGGTTTCATGAGTGCACTGTGCACTGCACTATTTGAGCAGCCCTGCTTAGATTGCCGGCACCGGAAGGCACAAATCCATACTGCAGATATTCATCACAATCCTGATTTGGTTTTACTGGAACACTTAGAGAAGCAACGCATTCCAACTGCTATGAGTATCACCAAGTTCATCTTCATCCATATTATGATGATGTTTAAGCCAGCATCCATCATAGACAAAACCCCATGATCACATATAACAGATTGATCAGCTTAATGCACTTTCAATATAACAACTTTTATCAATTTCACTATGCTGCCATCTAATGACTGCATAAGAAGTCACATTATAAACTTGCATGGAATTGCATGGAGTAATAGCTTGCAGCAGTACTTCCATCTAGCGGTCATTACCAAATAATTCATTTTCGACAGTGGAGATCCAAATGGTTGTTCTCTTTTATACGAGGGTATGCTGAAAAGTAATGCCTCCAATTTTTTTTTATCACTGTGAATATAGTTAAAAATATTAGTGATAGTACATTGTATTCAGTGAACTTTCTGCTTTCAGTGACATAAGTTTCGTATCTCTGCCAGTAGAGAGCTCTGACTTATAGCCTGAAACATGATGGTGTGTACCAGCACTATGCCGGTGCGTCTGAAGCAGCATGTTGTCATCGAGTTTTTAATAGCAGAAAATGTGCTCCCGATAGACATTCATCGGAGATTGAAGGCTGTTTATAGTGATCAATGTGTCAACATCAGTACTGTGCTCGTACTCATAATGAACCTGGTGACAAAGGACGCAGTGGAAGACCACATACTGCAACTGATGATGCTCATTGGAATTGTGTCATTGAACTCATTATAGTGAATCGTCGCATAACGCAGGAACACTTCTCAATCCAGTGTGACATATCAAGGGAGCGTGTGCAGGCAATAATTGCAGAACTGGGATTTGGAAAATTTGCACACAATGGGTGCCTCAAATGCTCCTTCCTCACATGAAACAGAAGAGATTTGCCAACAATTGTTTCTGCGCTACTAACGGGAAGGCGATGAATTCTTAAAGAAAGCTGGGTACACCACTTCTGTTCCGAAAACAAGAGGTCATCAATGCAGTTCCGCCACAAAGAATCACCTGCACCCAAAAAGTTCAAGGCTGCGCCGTCAGTAGGCAAATTCATGCTTTACAGTCTTTTGGGATATTCAAGGTGTGGTGGATATGGAATTCATGCCTGTATGACCAACAATTCAACAAAAATCCTCTTATTAACAACTCTAATAAGAGGTATATTAATTTCAATTTCATCAAATTCATGATTAGGGGCATGAATAGGATTAGAAATTAATTTATTATCATTTATTCCTCTAATATCAACTAATAAGAATGTATACACAACAGAAGCCTCAATAAAGTATTTTATTGTAAGATATTGTGAAACCCTAAAAAAATTGAAAACACGAATTCGAAGGGTTCGTCCAGATATGGAGCAGCCCCTCCTACAGCATGACAGCGCTTGTCTGCACACCAGTGCAATGACAACAGAACACATTCAGCATCTTGGTTTTGCTGTTGTTGATCAGCCCCCATAGAGTCCTGACCTGGCACTATCAGATTTTCATCTGTTCCCAAAACTTAAAGAACACCTGAGAGGACATCTCTTTGATTCTGACGATGCAGTGCAGACAGGACTGAGGCTGTGGTTTCGTCATCAGAGTGAAACATTCTACATTGACGGTATCAAGAAACTGGTCACCCGTTGGGAGAAATGTATTCATCGACAGGGAGATTATGTGAAAAAATAAAACTACAGGCATGAACAGTAAGGTTGTAGCAAATTACGATTTCTTTTTCATTCAAATAACTACAAAACTTTTCTCATAAAAAATTAGAAGGCATTACTTTTCAGCACGCCCTCGTATGTTGGCATTTCATAATGTGGGAATGGTCCATCTCGTGTGTGTGTGTGTGTGCGTGCACACGTGCTCGCTTGCACAAAACTTATAAGATGTTTGTGGTTATTTGTGATAACACAGAAGGCTGTCATCAACAATAAAACAATTTTGTGACTTGTATCAACAATGGCCAATAAGCTTGTGACACTATTGCCACATAAAAAGTCATTACACTGTTTAATAACATACGTAGTTTGTTGACAACATTGAAAGGAATTTATAAGTTGGACCAACAAAAGCCAGTGTGCTTCTGATATTATTGCTACATAAAAAAATAAAAATCTTTCTGAAGGAAAAAAAAAGTCCCTATTCAGAATATTCGCGAACACCCAGAATGAGTTTCGAGGACTTCTTGGAGGTCTGCAGACTGCACTTTGAGAACCACTGACTTACGTTTTTTTTTTTTTTCAAGAAGTCGGGACATTGGAATTATACCCTATATTATTCCCTGTTGATTTACACGTCCTAATGAGATCGTTTTGTGTTGCAGCTTCTGAATCTCATAACAAAGATGTCATACAATGTCGCGAGACTCAGCACACAACAGATTGAACCATCCAGAATGGAAAAAAGTACGTACATAATATTTCATTAATATTAACTGTTGTAATTATGATTATACCGACAGTGACTGACTGATTAGAGTTGAATGGTATTGTTGAAATTGTTGACATTGTTATATGAGTTCTTTTTTCGTGGTATAAAATCTAATAACTGTTCCATTAAATATAGTTAGTAAATATAATAGGTAGTTACTTGGATGAGTGGGTGGGTGGGTGGACATGGACAGATGGACCGAACAGAGACAGGCAGACTGACTTTAAACATGTTGTTGTTTTCTAATGTCAGGCGTTTGACAATAAAGTCATTTGACCTCTTGCACTCCAATATTTTTCAAAGATATTGTCATAGTCAGCCACTGACGCACAGATTTTGAGGTGTCATGGCCTGTTGCCAATCTAAATGCAGCTACAGATGATTTGCGTGATAAATCGGGAATCAACTGTGGATTATGATGCAGAGAGTTCCATTTTGTCCCTTGAGATTGTGTTATCAAATTTTGTTTGTTGAAGTCTAAGTATGTAGATTTAGGGCCTGTACTACAATCGCCTGTTAAACCTCCAGATACGTATCCTCAAGTTTGGCAATCTGGAAGTTAAATACACTCAGGGACAAAAAAAACCGGACACTTTAATATTTGCTGGTATTTTGCAAAACATTATCTTCTCATACAATATTATGGTAGCCATCTGTTGTTATGGAGACGTGTATACATTTTTGATTGTTTTTTGTTTTATAAACAAGCCATTACAACCAAATATTCCAATTTTGCTTTCGGAGTCTCAGCTATAACAATTTTGTCTCAACCATTTTGTGATTCATTATCGTTATCATTAGTTATTTCTTTATTTTTACATTTTCTGAGTTTAAGTGGGGTTGTAACATTTGTCTTAAAACAAGATTCGACCTGAAGATGTGGCTCGAGCTGTAGCCCTTTACGATGATGGACGCAGTGTACGTTACATTGCAAATGTTATGAATATGGCTAGAAGCACAACCCATGATGCCATAAAACGGTATAGAGAGAACCTAGAATATACCAGAAAACCAGGTTCGGGTCGTCCAAGAGCTACAAATTCAAATGAAGACAGGTATATGGTGTTGAGAGTTCTTAGGGAGCGCAACCTGCCAGCTACTAGTGTAGCCCAACAATTTGTTAACATGCATGGACGCCCAATTTCGGCCAAAACAGTTAGAAGGAGGTTGAAAGCAAGTGGACTGATATCAAGTAGACCTGCAACTGATCCCAGACTTCTCAGGATGCATCGAGTTGAACGACTGCGTTTTGCAAATGATCACAGGGATTGGAGTAATGGACAGTGGAGCTGTGTTCTGTTCACCGATGAGTCCCGTTTCAATCTGTGCTCACCTGATGGACGTGAAAGAGTTTGGAGAAGGAGGGGAGAACGATTTTCACAGTGTTGCATTTCCGAAAATGTGACGTATGGAGGTGGTGGAGTGATGATTTCAGCAGGAGTGTGTACGGATGCTCGTACAGAGTTGGTTTTTGTTGAAAATGGAAGACTAACAGCTGACAGGTATATAAATGAATGTTTGGCTGATCATGTTGTGCCATTTGGCCAATTTGTAGGCGATAATTTTGTTTTAATGCATGGCAATGCACGGCCCATGCGGTCGGAGATTATCTCCAAGAAGTGGCAATCCATGTTCTTCCATGGCCAGCAAGGAGTCCAGACATGAACCGAATTGAACACGTGTGGGACATGCTGGGACGGCGTGTTAAGAATAGACGACTGAGACCAGAATCGTTACAAGAGTTGAGGCGAGCACTTGGCGAGGAATGGGAACTTATTCCTCAAGAAGACATTGCTAACCAAATTGAGAGCATGCCAAGACATATGGATGCAGTTATTCAAGCCAGAGGGGGTAATACCCGTTACTAAAAAGAGTTGTTAATGTTTAAGGCACCATAAAATGAAAAAAACAGTTAGACCAAACGATGCCATAGTTATATGCCCTTTGTAATTTTTTGTAAATTTTCTCATCAGAGGTCTTTTTTTCAAATGTTGTCGTATAAGGTGCTAAATGGAACATTATTTTGTTTAAATGGGTTTTGTTTCATTTTGAAATAATTGGCAACAAAATACAAGCAAATATAGAAGTGTCCGGTTTTTTTGTCCCTGTGTGTATTTTGTTCTGTACTACCAGCGGATTTTAACTGCAGGATTGTTATCCGGAAGATGTAACATTTTTATTATGTTGGCAATGAAGTTACTGAAAATGTAGTGAAATTTATTGCGTTGGTATACATTTCCTCGCGTATTTCATGTTTATGTTCCGTGTTTATATGGTACTATTTATTTTGAGGTTTTATTGTAAGCATTATTATTATAATACTGGAGCTCCAGCCAAGAAAAGAACAGAGTGAAGAACAGAAAATTACACATATGAAGAAACTTTACATGGAGGCAAAAGGTAAGATTGTAAAGGTTATGTTTCTTTTCGAATAGTAATAATTCCTATCATATGATAGTATTTTGGTTTTAATATTAGGCCTAAACAGGAGGGGTACGGATTCCAGCAAAAGTGCGTTTTTCTCCATAATCATTGTTTTATTCATGTATAACTGCAGAAGAAGTGTAGGTGGCAATTATTTTTGTATTATAATTAATATTAGTGTGCTTTTAGTTTGTTGTATACCCTACATTATTAGTGAATATTTCGGTAATTTTTTAGAAATAGTGTACTTCACGGATGTAGGCTTCAAATCCTTGGTCGAAGGCACAATAACTCGTTTAAAAAAGAAAAATTCGCTGATATGGATAATAATGAATAATGTCTTTGACCTGGGATTTTTAACCAACATTAGTAAAGCAAGGTACTGGTATACTGTTTCTAGCAAATTACCTATATTTCAATATGTTAGGCCTACGTATTTTTACTGGTAATAAATGAGCGGATATTTTGTATTAGACCTATAATGCCATTTAGATCACAGATAACATATTTTTTTTTAAAGAACAGCATGAGATAGAGAGACGTTTCCATTAAAATGCAATATCTGTTATTGCTACCAGTTCCACTATAGTGACTCACTGTAATCCACATTCGACAGCTCGTAAAATAACACAGAAGCAGCAGATATTAAGTTTTTTTCCAAAGTTTCTATGTAGAATCATATGTTTGATATTGTACTGACAATCGTCCATTAAAAATTTTTGCCTATTTAGGTATAGAAACTTAGATATGGGAAAAAGGGAAATACAGTATATTGTCTAATGTTGTACGTTGCACATGAAATTAACCTAGTTTTTCCTCCTTTTCAGTAATATAGAATGAAGCATGGGAAGAATATAGTAACATCAGCACAAATATAGGGACTTGAAATATAATATAAATTGTATATAATAATGAAATGGTCACAAGAAATGGACCTGTTATAAAAATTAAACATCATTGTATTATAATATTATGAGGGATTTGAGTGGGAATTTGGAATTTATAAATGTAGGCCTAAAAATAGAAAGTAACTAAACTGAAGAATTTATTTTGAGATTTCTCTGTAATGGGTTTGTAATCAGATTAGATCACATTATGTTAAGTTGTATTTCAATTTTACTGTGAGGATTCTCACTTTGAAACTTGTGAATGATCTCTTGTGTGCAGAAGAACTGAAAAATATCTTTTCATAAGATAAAACAGAAACTGACTATACTCTATTTACAATAGAACTATTTGCTTGGTTTTTCTCTCTCTTTTTTATTGCAGCTTCAGGGCAATTCCATGGTTACAGACTAACATTTGTACAACATTAATAAACTTCTATATTCGTGCTTTGCATCTTAAGCACGTGATTTGCCATGAATTTGATATCAATTGGTAGAAAAGAACTTGCGCTTTCAAATAAGATGTTTACCTGCTGTATTTTAAGTAGTTTACAAATTCTGGATCATCTTAAACATTTAGTTACAGACTAACAGAGAATGGACAAGATTATTCAATGGTTGAAATAAGTAGAAATTTCACTGCATAAAGTATCTTAGGACATGTGTTTTATACTTCACCTTGTAGAGTATATTCAATAGCAAAGGATACCATATCACATTATCAAAATAGATTACCTGTACATAATATATTTACTGTTATATTTGTTACAGACTAACAGATCATGGTTACAGACTAACATTTTTTGTCCACATTGTATTCACCTCAAATAAGTACAACATTTTTATTCAAATAACGATCTAAGTTTGAAGGTTAAAGAGGAAAACAGTTGTATAAAAGAACTTAAGTGAATATTTACAAGTTGTTCATTAAATGTATTAAATAATGCTATCAAAACTAACTAAACAATATGTAGAGTATAGTACCATACATTAATATATTAAATAAACAAACCACTAAAATTACATTAATGTTCTTGAACAAAACACAGATTATACTTTATTCCTCTTTACAAAGAGGGTTTTATTGTTCTTGAAGTCACAGTTACTGATCTTGAGATATCGAGACCTTGTAGATGACATTGGATATGAAGGTTCTGATAGACAGTAGAATATGTTGTCAGAATCAGCGTAAGCAATGTCATTAACTTCCTCAAATTGATTTAGCTCAGGATTCATCTGATGAAGAAATTGGAACTTAATTTTGTCTTCTTCAACAGATATGGTTCGGCCAATAAACCAGTATTGAAATCGTGGCCAATCCACTGCATACCAGTTTTCACATTTGATATGACACACTGGTTCTTTGGAGTTCTCAGTTGGTGTCACTGTTGGATTTACATCATGGAATGCTTCAGTTTTAAAGGCAAACAATGACCCCTCTTCTTCGGAAATTACTGATATTTTTGCAATGAAGGGTTGTTGTGCCCGGATGCAGTGAAGCTTATGTATGTCAGGGAGTTTCTCAATTCCATTCCACAAAATATCGAGGTCTTTTTTCTTGTTTTCAATGTCATTTCTGGAAATAAACAAGATGGTTGTCTTCCCTGATATAGCTCTTGCGCATTCAGAAAAAGATCTGGCATCAATGGGATCAAAACGACCTGCTCGCACACCATCAAATACATTCCGTTTCACTGTACCACCAATTCCATTAACTGCCCCTTTGCCATGAGAAGTGGCAAAGAAGTGCCAGTTAATGGGAACTGGAGCAGTAGTCGCCAAAGATAAAGTGAACCGCTGTTTAAAATGTTGAGCAGCTCCGTCAGAAAAAAATATTAAGGATTCTGACATTTGGAGCAAAACTTTTAAGTTCATCAACAAGTACATTAACAAATTGTGCAACAGCATACTTGTCATGTGTCATATAGTCAGATACAATCACATAACTTTTCACCTTATCTTTGTACCAAAAGCATGCTGTGAACAAAGTTACTTGATCATGCGACCAATGTGCACTTTGCACCTCATTTTGATGGATGATGCTGTAGTTTTCGCTGAAGTCTACCTGGAGGAGAATTTCAGTATCAGAAGCATTGTAAAGAAGCATTCTAAAATAAGTAGACTGCTTTTTCTTCACATAACAATGAAAGAGGTACTTTGGTGACATAACAGTTAATGCTTTAAGTGCATCGTTGACAGTAGAATCTTCAATACAGCGTTTTATCATTTTGCTTTCACTATCTCTTATCCATTGGTGGTACAGTAGTGGTTCAGAAAGTGTGTCTTCATCTGTGGTAGCTAAAAGTGTTTCGACTTTATGTGTACATATGCTGCATTTCCTATTGACACACTCAGAATTTCCAATATCACAGACCATGAAATCCGTAATAGGTAAAAGATCTGGATAGAATTTTTTTAAAGCACTTACAAGCAATGCCATGTTCTCGTGATACATGCAGAGACATGCATTTGTAGGGGGTCTTGCCTATAGGTAAACTAAACTTTGGCCGTAATTCAAAAAACTTGGACTTGCCGACTTTTACAGCATTCTCACCTACATTATCTGCTTGGAAGAGCTCAAAACACTCTCTTATGCTGTAGAGGAGGTAGCGGCGTTGAACTTTGCTTTTAGTACCATCATCATTGGTGACATTTATAAAGTCTTTTCGGCCAGGTGTCATACATGAAATATCATCACGTTGATAAAATTTTATTACATGTTCTTTTGCTTCGTTTGTCAATGCTGGAGTTCCTCTGATGACTTTATTTTTGTCTTCTGCAATTCCAAATGACTTTGCTAACTTCCTAACCACAGTTTTTTCTTTCGAGGACTCTTTGGCAATGCCAGTTTAGCACGACTGACAGCCTTGTACAGTGACAGGTTAGAACCATATGCTGTTTTGCTTGGAGATGAAATTTTTTCTGAATCTCCATTATTAGGCACTTCACTTTGTTTGACTTGGCTTTTTCTTAATGCACGCAATTTTCGCATATTAATGCGTGCTTTCTCACGATCAATAGCTATTTGTTTTTTACTTCTCTTCGACCTTTCTGATGCTTTATGCAATCTATCCTTCACACGAATTTCTTTCTTTTTAACATCACTTAATTTTGCCCTAAATGCTTGTACTTTCTCTTTCGATGTCTTAGCCATGTTACATGACCTAAAAAGGAACATAAAAATTGACTTGTTTCATTTTGCCTTTACTACTGTCTTTTACCCATGGCAAAGTTCATTTTGGATGTTTAGCCTCTGTTAGTCTGTAACCATAATAGATTGGACGATTTTTGGATTTGAAAATTTTTACTGCTATTGCTGTGTAGGTTAGATCCCACATTACAGTCAAAATGTAAATAAGTTCAAGTTGATAATTATTTACTTCACCAGATAAAAAGTAAATAAATTTTGGTTACAGACTAACGCAAGCCATAGGTATGCTTAAATAATTGTAATTTATGATATATAATAATAGCATATTTTACCTCAAAAGTAGTGTTAGAAGCTCAAAAGCAAATAACAGCAGGTATCTACAACAGTGCAGTCATTACCAAACAGGTTTACCAACTTAAAAGCAGTGTTGCAAATGGGGCATTTTGAAATGAGCAAAATACCTTTCAAGACTCATTCTTTAAACTGGTGCTAAAAGTAAGTGACATAACTTGATAATACAAAAATTCATTCTGGAAATAAAAGTGTATTAAATTCTCTTTCATTTCATCTATAAAAATTAAAGATTCAATAAAATCAGAAAATCAACATTTTTGTCCATTTTATCATGGAATTACCCTTTCACTTTCTTATTGTTAAAAATGGGTTTGGATTAATAGCACGTTAGAAAATACAATAATGTTACAGCTGCTGACTTTGAAGTGTCCACCTACATTTATGATAAAGCACATCTCCAGAATTAAGTATCTTAAGAATTAATTCCACTCTTAAAATATTACAGAGTCGACTGGTGCAGCAGATGAAGGTCTTCCACTGTACGGGTGTCTATACTGTGTAATGAATGTAAGTTTTAAGTGAAATTACTGGTTTATTCAGTGTAGGTAGTGTAGGCTAAACTCAGAAAGGTCTGAATATAAGTATATATCCCTCTCTTAAATATTTCAGCTGATAATGGCATAATAACTGATCGAATTACACCCAAGGATGCTTAAAAAAAAAAAAAAAGGAAGAAAAAGCAAGCCTCTGAGGAATGCATTAGCCACAGTGAAAAACCCTTCTCCATCTGTGAACTGTAAGTTTAATGTTGACTTAATTATACTTGAGATGTGAGAATTTCAGTATTATTACAGTGATTTCTTAAAAAAAAATGCATTAGTTGAAAGTTGGATGCTAACATTATAACAAAGAATGATTTGGAATAAAAATAAGTCATGTCCTCATGTTTAGAAAGAGATGGGGTTTGGAATATCAAAAGCAACATTTGCAGTTTTAACGGGCGGTCCATCTACAAGGACATCTTCAATTAGTGGCAGAAAGTAAATGCTACATTAATCAGCCATTTTTTATGTTTTAACAAAAAAATATGTTTAATTTTGTTGACCAGATTTGTTTTACCTGGACGACTGGGAGATTACTTTATCTCATCTTTCTACTGGAGTATTAATCTCTTGCAGCTGTTCTTGATCCCTGTGGTCTCTGGCCTCTGCTTTATCTGCCAGTCTTCAGGTTTAGGTTCGGGCTCAGGTGATAATTATAAGCTACTCTAAGGTTTGTGGTTGGTTTCAGGTCTGGTTCAGATCAGGCTGAGATGGGCCGGACCTAAGAATTATGGCCCGTGCAGATCTCTCAACAAATCGGGCTTATAGCCGAAGTTGGCTCTGCCTACAGTTTTCTAGGCCTATAATAAAATTATGTTCCAAGTTTTGTGTATTTGCATATGTATTTGTGTTGTGTTTAATTACAGTTGTTATGCATTAGCCTATATATTATTAGTTTGTAAATATGACATGTACCATAGCATATATAATGAGACAGTGGATGTAATAAATAATTATGCTTATTGTGTCTCCTGAAAAATGTTGTGTTACTATATTTTGTTTATACAAAATAAATAAATTTCAAATTTAATTGCAGCTATAGTGCATCTTTATTGTCTTAAGTACACATTCAGAGTACCTGAATACAATTACTGTGCCTCTTGAAAAATGTTGTTTTACCATATTTGCTTATAAAATAAACTGGAATTGCAGCTACAGTGCATATTTTTTGTTTTAAATACACATGGAGAGTACCTGATTATGATTGTGCCTCCTGAAAAATGTTGTTTTACCATATTTTGTGTATGCAAAATAAATATGAATTGCAGCTACAGTGCATTTTTATTGTTTTAAATAGCCTACACATGCAGAGTACCTGGTCATAATTTTTAAAATGTATTTATCAAACCTTTGTGTTTACATGGCACATTTGAATCATCCTGGCCTGTTAAGAGATCACTGCAAGGGATCCAAGCAATAAAATATATTTAAAAAGTAACAATATGAATATTTTTGCATACATGAGTCACTAGGCCTAACATGAATGAAAGAGCTCCCTTGCAAAAAGGTAAATGCCAATTCCAAAATTTTCAGGAAATGAAGAAACACTGTCACGTCAAAAATTCAATGAACTGTTTTAGTTTGTTAAATTAATAATATATAGCAAGCATATCTTAAAAGTCTGATTAGTGAAATATGTTAGGCCTACTCCTAATGGTGAGCAATATATGCAACAAAGGGGAAGGGAACTGGCCACCCTACCACATTATCTCCTGACAGTTGCCTCATTGGTGTTCCAATCTATCTTCGGACAGTTGACTAAATAACTAGCAGACACAAAATGAAACAGTTCTAGGAAAACTTTAATCAAGACCTATAATATGTACATAAAACTTGTATTAAAATACTATTCAGAAGTATTCATAACAGCATCAAAAGAGAGAAAGAACCCCTTGAAAAATAAAAAAATCAAGCCTTGCACTTAATAACTGGCGCAAATAAAACTACTCCCAATGAAGCATTACAAGTCATCACTTCAATTAAACCAAGCAGCAAGTGCAGCACTAGCTCGATTGATAACAGTTCCTGCTGTAACTTTGTGGACACCACAAAAATCTCCTACTGTTGTCAATGTTCTCTGAGTGGCATAGAACCTCAATGCCAGTAGTAGTTGGTCCATTGGAGGTAAGGCATAATTTCTGGAAAAATGTACAAATAATGAGATTTGGTTATACCTTTACCGGTAAATCTGTACAATAGCGTTACCAAAACAAGGCAAATAGCAAAGACTCCCTACAGGATAGCCTAGAAGAGAAAAGTTTGGATGTAGTAGTGACTTTTTTTTTTTTTAAGACAATTGTGAGTATATGCAAAGAATACTAACCTAATCTGTCACTAACTCGATCTTACGAAAACTTGTTTTTTCTCTGTAATAAGTAAGGACACACAGTAATGTGCTGCATCTCCCTGCTGCCTACCCCTTCCATCTCGACAGAGCGATCCCACCTACCCGTATCTCTCTACTGGCCTCCACTTTCACAGTAACTTTCCACCTTTATTTGGGAAATTAGTGTTGGCACTCAATTTTTCTTTCGTTTACGGTACATATGACTTGACTGGAAGCCAAATACGTGAATACATTTGTACCTTAAAGTGGTAACGCAATTGCGAAGAAATCATAGTTTACCATATAAAGTATTTGGATATATTATATATTGTTATTATTTTTTATGTAAAAGTATTTGAAACTGTTATTATTATAGGTTGCCATATATTATTGTATAAATCACCTTAATACCTTGTTAGGGCAACAGAACACCTGCATGAAGGCAACATTCTAACCTCACTTCTGTTATATTACAGGTACTTCAAAATAATTATTATAGTGCTATTATACAAAATATTAATGCAATACCTACCGATATAGTGTAGCTTATTATTAACCGTGTACTTACCGATCTGTGTTATGTTTCAGTTGATCATTGATTTCATGTAGTAGGTTTCGTTATTCGAATCCGTCTCAAAAATATCTCGTCATCCCACTCTTCAAAATTATTTGGATGCAGCCTAATTCGTTTTGCTCTTCAGACATTACGTAGCACCTGCTTCAGAACTTCATCATCAGAATCAGTCTCAAAATTAAATTGATCCAAAAATCACCAGCTGTACGGCGTGCAGCCATCTTGATTTCAACACCGAGTTCCAACCTCCGGATAACGCCTATCTGACACTCTGCCTTCCGGATTGCTAATCTGGAAGTTTAGCCTCCAGATTGTACATAACCGAAAGTCGTAGTACTCGATTACAACCGAACTTTCGGATAAATATTCCATCTGCCAGATAAGTTTAAACCAGAACTTTATCCGACAGTCGTAATACAGGCCCTTAATAAATCTTTTCACAGAGTAATACATAGATTTAGTAACAGGTCTGTAAGTAGCAGTGCTGCCCTTCTTTGCTAAAGCATCTGCATTCTCGTTTCCCAGGATCCCACAATAGGATGGTATCCATTGGAATGCAATTCTTTTATTGAGTGGTATTAATTGAAAGAGCATTTTAGTTATTTCTGCTGTTTGAGATGAAGGTGTGTGTCTAGAGACTACTGATAGAATAGCTGCTATGGAGTCTGACAATATAACTGCATTTTTTAATTTATTGATGTGGCATAGAAGATTCCTGAGACTTTCACTTATTGCAATGATTTCTCCATCAAAACTTGTTGTTCCATATCCAAGAGAGAGACAGCACATAACACCTGCAACTGCACCTTGTTCCCTGGAGATCAATTTTTTTTTTTTTAATTTTATTGGGTTATTTTATGACGCTGTATCAACATTTAGGTTATTTAGTGTCTGAATGATATGAAGGTGATAATGTCGGTGAAATGAGTCCGGGGTCCAGCACCGAAAGTTACTCAGCATTTGCTCGTATTGGGTTGAGGGAAAACCCCGGAAAAAACCTCAACCAGGTAACTTGCCCGACAGGGATTCGAACCCGGGCCACCTGGTTTTGCAGGCAGACACGTTGACCATTACTCCACAGGTGTGGACCTGGAGATCAAGGATCTGTCGGTGTATAAATGAAGGGTACACGGGAAAAACGATCAAGGCCCATCAAAAATCGAAATTGAGTTAATGTTATCTTATAGTGGAAATGGATTACTATCATGTGGTCTAGCTAGTTTTCTGTCAAAACAATCATGGTCCTCGAAAATGAGCGTTAAATTCTTTATGTACTTCAGAAGAATGATCAAGCTCCAGTCGGTTCTGTAGAAGAACGATCAAGGTCCATTTTTCTACTCTGCTTTTCCTCCTATGTTTTGCTGTATAATGGTGCAGCTTTGTGTTACTGGCTTTCCGGCAATTTATGTAAAATAACATGAATGATAATTTCATTACTTTTCCACTGTTGAGTAAGAATGCAATGATTTTTTTCGCACTAAAGTAAACAAGGTCTTATTTGCAGCTTGTTTCATGGACATTCTTTCATGCTTGTGTTAGTTGTTCCGGCTGCTGCCTTAAAATTAAGTCATAAGTGAAATGGAAGTATCAGAAATAACAGAGAATATAGCTATGCAGAATGCGAGTGCAAAGAAAATATTTTTTTTTTTGACGTACTTCTAACTCATCGAAAAGAATACAAACCATGAGTCAGATTACAGGAGACACTTGTTTAACTGTTCAGGATTGAGATGTTCTCAGAATATTTTACTTATAGAAAGAAGTAGATTAATGAGGGAATTAAATGAAATGGTTTCCTACGCTACATAGAATGCTGACCTGACAGGACATATCATTGTAATTACTATGAAGTCATAAAAGAAATATCCATTGATTTTTGTGAATTAGTACAGTATAAGTTTTGGGTATTACAGAAGTTAAGGAAGCAGTTTGTATGGATTACCAGAAGAATCTTCAAATTCCTAAAATTTCAAAAAGTGAAGCATATTACCACAGGCAACTATAG
Source organism: Periplaneta americana (assembly GCF_040183065.1). Lineage (NCBI taxonomy): Eukaryota > Metazoa > Arthropoda > Insecta > Blattodea > Blattidae > Periplaneta > Periplaneta americana. Next base: position 120,462,855 of record NC_091121.1, on the reverse strand, counting down.
TTTTTTCGTGCTTTCACTTTCTACTGTGAAATCTGTATTTTGTATAAATGATGAAACGGTTTCGAACAAAGCACCTGATGAAGTATGCTTAATGTTGTGGTATTTGTTTTGAAATTCTGCATGACTCTGTGCGTGAATTCAATATGTTATGTGAATCTTGTTGAGGACAGAATAACAAATTTTATTGTGATCCGATTTTTCCATAATGAAGAAATTTTATTGTATGTCAGCAACATTTCCAAGAAGAGGCCATTCGTACCTCGAGTGCAATAATAATATGGAATTTATAAACCAAATGATAAGATGTGAGTTTCCTGATGACTAGTGACATGAGATTGCTAATCCTAGGAAGAAACCTGAACCATTCTTCATAGTTGACTGCAAGATAGAAGAAGTATTTTATAGCTGTGGAGAATTTCTGAATAGCTACTGCAAAAAGAAAGCCCTTTCGCCAAGAGGTACATTGCAATCTGCAATGTGAAATAAGATACTAAAAAGGTCTTCCTAATAATCATCAAGCAGACGATATGAAAGCTGTTTCTATTTTATTTGTCAAAATTATTTTATTTAAAAAATAAATAAATAAATCCATGGCGCTACAGTCCATGAAGGGCCAAGACCGACCAGGCAGCTGCTGGCCTCACATCCACATGCCGAAACAGAGGTGGACGATCATCCAACCAGTGTGGAGGTATCGTGTGGTTAGCACGGTGATCCCCCCCAGCCGTTATAGCTGGTTTCCGAAACCGGATTTTCGCTACCTATCGTAGCTCCCCAAGTGCATCATGATGCTGGGTGGGCACTGGTCCCATACACTGACCAAATTTCATGAGGACTCGAACCAGCACGCATTCCGTAATGCGAGTCCTAGGCAGGATGGCTTAGACCACGACGCTACAGCACGGGACTTAATTTTATTTATTGCATTTTAATTTAAAATGCTATTAAACATCCAAATTAGTCTATAATAGTCATTTTCTAACATTATTTCAATTATATTTCCAACCACTGAAAAGGAACCAGAAGAAGAACAATGAGAAAGAGTTGAAAATCTTCAATCGCTTTATATGATGACATATTTCAAAACGGCAACATTCAATGACTTCCAAATAAAGAAGCAATTCTGCAGACCTGCAGTACAAGACCATTGAAAGAAAAACGAGAAATTATATTTTGAAATTATACATAAAACAGCCAAAAACAAATTAAATGTTTGAGTTAGAAGTGGTGTTTCACTATAATGCACGCTGTATTCCATGTATCTCGAAATTTCATATTTGGACCTTGATCGTTCTTACTTTGGAAGTTTACACATTGTTTGTTTATATTGAATTTTCCTTTGTTGCCATCCAACTTTAGAACAAAATGTCAATGTATAATTAATAAGAAATCATCGTTCTTTACATTCCGCTACGTCAATTTATGTTAAATACCCACATAACTAAGTATTAAGTGCTTAAACTTTAAAATTCGTATTTCTCGAAACTTTCTAAAATTGTAACCTTCAAATGAAGCCAGTTTTGTGGAGGGTATCTAATATTAATTGTCTCTAAAGACAGTTGTTTCATTATTTCAATGTTTACTTCTGATTTCAGTATTTCTTGTGTGAAATTTTGATTATACTCTATAATAGAGTTAGAGGGTTTGGTTTAATTTGTAAGTTTTCTTTTAAATTCGGGATGTTGATTTTCTGTTGTAATTCTTGAACCGTGGATATGAAACTTTTTTGAGTTTTAAATCTACTGAGAGGACAATTGTTTCCTGGTAATCTGATAAGTTTTTCATATTGGATCAGTGCTTTTTCTTCTATTGTCATTTTGATAATGTTAATATTAGTGAAGAATCTCATAGAATCTATTGGAGTTGTTTTAATTCCACCAGTAATGAGCCTGAGAGCTTGGTTTTGAACATATTCTATTTCGTTTATGAAAGGTGAAGTAATTAAAATTTCTCTGCAGTAATGTCAGCACTGGCTGTATAAACATTTTGTATGTAGTGTTCAAAGTATTTCTAGAGCATCCCCATTTCTTTCCTGCTAGTCTTTTCAGAAGGGAGAATCTTTTACGAGCTTTTTCAGAAATGTATTTCAAATGGTTGCTCCATGTTAACTTACTGTCGAAAATAACTCCAAGATATCTGGATTCATAAGTCCTAGGGAGGTGTTTGCCATTGTATTGGATATTGAATTCTCTTTTTTTTTTTACCAAGTGAAAATGTTTGGTGGTTACTTTTGCTTATATTGAGTGTCATAAAATTTGATGTATTCCATTCGTGTATTTGATTTAGAGCTTTAAGAGCAGAATTTTGAATTTTGTCTCTATGTCTGTGAGATCCAGAAGTCCACGAAACTATATAATCTGCAAATAGTGCTGTTTTCATGTTTGATTCCTCGAAACATAATAATGCAACACGCAAATTTAATGTTCACAATTAGAAGAAAAAATCAAAATTCCAAAATAAATAAATTAATAATAATAATAATAATAATAATAATAATAATAATAATAATAATAATAGAAAGAAATAGGTATCATTGTAGATGGGTGGGTGGGTGTGTGGGTGAGTAGATATACCCAGGCTGTTGTAATCTTGCATCTGACAGCTTTGTGTACTGTTGGTAGCAAGAGATGCAATGCTGCTACAATGATCACTGCGCAACAGCTGACTTAACTTATGCAGGGTTTACTATTCTGTACTGTTAATTCAAATGGAAATTGTAATGTAACTCCGTTCTTTATTATTGTCCTCTTAGAAAGGCCTAAAGTTTTTTATGTCTACTATATTACATTACCTACAGGACTAGAGGGACGCCCATATATGTATACACGGACAAATTCCTTCTCCTGCTCATAAAATTAACGAGTTCTTTACACCATTTCTGACATCTGACTATTTATGCAAAGGATGTCACTATGTAAGTTATTATTTTATTTTGCGACATTTCACATTAGCTACAAATTTATTCATAACTTTATAACACTAACACACAAATTAACATGTGGTATTAAACCATGTAACACAACATGCAGCAAACTGACAACACAGCAGCGCTTCGTTAAGCAGTAGTAACAGCAGATACAAAATAGTGTGTTCTGATTGGTTCAGAAGACTACCGCACAGCATTCGTCAATTTTTTCGTAGGAAGGGTTGCCAACACAAATAAGAACTGTAAGTGCAAGGTTACAATGTTCTGGGTAGTGAGTATTCGTAAGGTCGAGGATCGGTGACAAGTTAATTCAGGCTTTTTGATAGATATTTAGGTAGGTTTGCCCTGGACTATAACATTCCTTTTTCTATATAGTGTAAAATGATGGTGGTACCACTGGGTTATATCATTATTTCCTATGAGGATGTCGAAAAAACTGATGTGTCGGGTATACAAGATGGCCAAAAGTCGCTTTCCCCAATATTCGTTCTTAGGGTTCATACTTATACACATATATAGATGTCATAACTTGAATAAATGAATAGCTGTGTAATAAATAGTGGGTTGACAACCATGATTGTGCGTCATCTGTTATTCTGATGTCATGTCTTGTTATTGTTTTGTTTTATTGTGTTGGGTTGCATCTCTGTGCAATAACTTCTAGTTTCTTGCTATGAATCGCAAATTAACTACAGAATAACGTGTTTCTGTGCTACAAAATTGGTGGAAGCACAGTAAAGACACAGCATTGGTGATAGCAGACTTTGAGACAAGATTTTCTCATGTTCAACTGCCATCATGCCAAGTGATTAGAAACTTGAACAAATGACTTGAGCAAACTGGTAGTGTTATGAAGCTACTGCAAAGTGGACGACCACAAACTGTTAGAACAGAAGAAAATGTTCAGCTCCTTGCTCAGAGTTGTGTCAGCAGTCCATCTAAGTCCACCAGAAGGAGATCTCTTGAACTGGGAATTAATCGTTCCACTTTATGATGCCTATTACACGATGATCTGAAATTGAGACCATAGCAACCAAAGCTTTTGCGAGTGCTACACGAAGATGATGCAGACCGTCGATTAGGATTCTGCGAATGGTTTCTTATTTGATATGAAGCCGATCCTGCCTTTTGGACAATAATTTTATGGACCGGTGAAATCACATTTAAACTAAACAGCAGAGTGAACCGGCACAGTTGTGTTTTTTACTGGACCAGTAAAAATCCACATGAGCGAAATTAAACACTGTTGGTGTGACTGTTTGGAGTAACATTTGGAGCAAAGGTGTCATAGAACCATTCTTTTTAGAAGGAACGGTTACCAGTGACCGGTATCTTCAGATGTTAAAAGAGGTGATTATTCCTGAACTTGAAAACAGCCCTCATTTTGCTGAAATGCAGCTAATATGGCAATGGAATGGAACACCACCTCATTTTGGTGTAGGAGTGAGGGACTTCTTGAACAAACAGTTTCATGAATGGATTGGCCATCATGGCACAACAGAATGGCCACCCAGATCAAGTCACCCACGGTAGCGTAGTTGGTATAGCGCTGGCTTTCTATGCTCGAGGTTGCGGGTTCAATCCCGGCTGAAGTCGATGGCATTTTAAGTGTGTTTAAATGCAACAGGCTCATGTCAGTAGATTTACTGGGATGTAAAAGAACTCCTGCGGGACAAAATTCTGGCACACTGGCGACACTGATATAACCTCTGCAGTTGTGAGCGTCGTTAAATAAACCATATTTGATTTGCCACCCAGATCATGCAACTTGATGCCATGTGATTTTTCGCAGTAGGGCATCCTGAAAAATTATGTTTTTGCTCAGAAACCACAGAATCTGGATCAATTGCGACAGATGATCGAACAGTCATTCGTGAAAATCGATGAAAATCCTTAGTTATATTCTGCCATCTGTAAATCCATATCTAAACATTATGAATTGTGTGTTGAGAAACAGGGCCTCCATTTTAAACAAAATCTGTAAAGAATGTGTAGTCAAATGTAAATTGAATGTAATTAAATGTAAGAAAATATTTGAGGAAAGCGACTTTTAACCCACTCTGTATAAGAAACGAAAGTACTTGGTGAGTTTTCAGCTTTTGCAGTGATCACATTGTTTCTCTAGAGTGATGTGCTACAATTTTGAGGTTATTTTCAGTGATTTTAAGTACTTTTTTTCTCCTGTGTGTGGTGCGTAGTGGAATCGAGGATTCACTCAATAGATTTATATTAGGTTAATGTTAAAGTACAGAAATCTATAAGTTTTTTTTATTCTTTCAGCACTGAATGAAGTGACATTGTTGGGTAGAGTTGGTGGAGAACCTCAAAAAAGAGGTACAGAAGAGCATCCTGTTGTTATCTTCTCTCTAGCAACACACACCAATTACAAATATGACACAGGTAAATTTTTATGGTATATTTTACTACATGATATCTGCATTGAGTTTATGAAAATTTATATATTGGCCAGATTGGGAATGGATGTTATGAGAGTCATTGGTTACAATGATTTGTTTTATAAAGAAAAATGTCTAGCCTACAAACAGTCATATTTTTATAAGAGTTCAAGCCATAAAAATAAAAGTTACAGGGAAATGGAATTGAGATAAATAAATGTAAAATACAATAGAATTTTAAAACTTCGAAGTGTTATAGTAGTTAAAAAAAAAAGGCACTGTATCGATATCTTAAATTGTTGTTGTTGTGTTGATGCTTATGATCTTGTATCTTCAGTAACACTGTCTTCTGTGGGTGGGAGTGATGGAGATGTCATTGTATTCTTATAATATCAAAGAAAATAGTGTGTAAATTGAATTTAAATTGTGTATGTGTTGTTTGGGTAATTCTGTACGAGAGATCTGCTAAAGGAAGACAATAGAAAAGACTCCTTCACCAAAGACACTATAGGATAGTGTGGAAGAGAGAGGGTGTTGGGTGGGGAAGTGACATCTAGTGGAGGTGATTGAAGTAATAAGAAATAGCTCAAAGATGGGATTAGTAGGTTTCCTCTTCCTCCTCTCTTTTCTCTTCTCTTCCTCTTCTCTCTCCTCAATATTCACTATGTATTATTAATTTCTTACTTTTTGGAGATTTGAACCTGCCCTAGTATCCATCAATGTTGCAAAGTCTCCTATTGTTAGCCACCTGAGCCACATGCAATTGAAAATCTTCCCCAAAAGTAGTGAACAGTATTGCCAACGAGAATTAATTATAATAGGGAAACTTGTAGGGAGTGATATATAATTCTTATGAAGGTTTTTATGGTCCAAGGGCAAATTGTCAGGGGAAAATGTTTGAATTGAATGCATTGCTATTCATATAAACGTATTTAAGATTCAGGGGCAATTCTTCAAAGGATGATGCAGCATAAAGTTGAAAGGATTGCATTTCACGAGTCATTCAGCTGCAAACATGACATGCACAAGATATCACTTGAGCATGTGTGATTGCTTAGGCAAGAAGACAGACTATGAAATAGTGGATTTTATAATAACACACAAGATGATTAAAGACTGAATGTTGCGCAGCAAGTGTTGGGTCCTTTGAAATGGATTAGGAGTTCATTGAGATCCCAGTGCAGAAAGTATGCATGCAAAGGAAAGAAAGGTGATGCGAAGTGTTGCTATCTGTACCATTTTTTTCGGGCTGTAGCATTACAGTACCTGCCACTATATTGAGGTGAATGTGATAATACTGTGTAGTTTTAATAGGTAAATGTGTAATCTGTGCATGGCTCACTTGTTAGTGCAAGATGTGACACTGTTGCCACTCCTTCCACCTGGCCACAGTGATCTGCCCTCTACACACCCATCCTCTGGCTACCAATTTCAGGGCAACTTTCAACCCTTATTTCAGTCCCAAATTGACATTACCCCTCAATTTTTCTTTTGTTGTTAGTACATATAATTGTACTAGAAGCCAAGTACATAAATAAGTCATGCCTACTTTTGATAATTTGAAAACAGTTGTATGGACACAATTTTTTCATCAAGGCTTCTTTAATTAGACATGTTTCGTGGTTATTGCTTTTCCATTATCAGTAATTAACAGTGACTAATAGAAATACTTAAAATAAAAAAAGAACTAAATTATAGTGAATTTTGGTAACACTGTCGTACAGAAATTTCATTTGAGTGTTCTAGTATTTCGAATTGTTCTTGTATATTTAATTATTGACTTTCGAGTGCCATGTGTAATAATGTCTATTTCTATATTATTGTAATCATGGTTAGTGTTGTGTCATGCATAATTTGATGTACGGTATCCATTTTCTTGGGCTATATACTTTATAGTAAATAGTTAGTCAGCCTTTAAGCATATTCTGTGGTGTTTGGGTAAAGGGATATAAGTCATAAAAATGAGTTTTCAGTTAAATGAAAATTAAACATCGAACCATTATTGGAAATAATTTTCTACATAGATAAAACACATCAATACCAATATTCTTTTGTTTGTTTGTTTGTTTGTTTGTTTGTTTGTTTGCACGCACACCCACTTGTAGAATTTAACTTGTGTATTCCCCTGGAGAACAAAACTCCACTAGCACAAAATAATGACTTATACCCCTTTACCTGAACACCACAGATTTATGATATGCTAATTTTTTTAAACTATTTTAACACTTAATTAACATATCACAGTAATTTAGTTAGTTTTTTTTATTTTAAGTACCGGTACAGTTAACTCTGGACTTAGTGAACATTCCGCTATAGTGAACCCAAATCGTTGGTCCCAATCTGCATACATTAAAAACTACATTAATATTTCCATTTATAGTGAACCCTTGCTTCGCTTATAGTGCACCTTAAAAATTGAAGTTACAAGAGTTGTATCCTGACAAATTCTTATTTGAAGTTAGACCTTGTATAAAATTGAAAGAATGTGTTGAGAACAACATTCTAAGTTTTTTACTCCTTTAGTCAAAGGACAAAGGTAGGATTAGTGATACCTAGACAATGAGCTATACTTTAAATCTAGGCAACACGTGACAACTTTGTCTCATTCCACTGTCGAAGGGTTGCCATTCTGTTCTCAGGCACACTACTTTACTGTTATTTCTAATCCTCCACAGTCAAAGGTTGCCTTTTGTTCTCAGAAACATTTCCATTACGACGGATAGTATCGAAACAACAGAAAATGGAAGTGCCTTCTTTTATTAAAAGGGGACGGACATTATGTCCAGAGCATAAATGAAGGTAAGATTCCGATGGCTTTCAAATTCCATCAACCCAGAGTGACTCATTAAGTGACCTGGGAAATTCCAAGGCTGAGTATGCAGTCACACCATAACAGCGTTTGTCATTTCTACCTGATCAGTCTGTTTCTAGTGTTCGAACATTGAATGTACTGTATAAAATTGTCGAAGTGTAAAGTGTTTTCTTTGGAAGGTATGGCGAATATTATAAGTGACACTGAACGTGGTCTTTTGCAAGCGGATATGGGTCGACAGCATAGTTCAAGCAAATCAACTGTGAGTAACAGTATACAGTGTAATCCATTCCATAAAAAATGAAATATTTTAATTACTGTATAGTATTTTATTTTCTTGTTCACAATTTCATTCAGTCCTGTCAAGGTTAAGGAAGAGACACTTCGAATTTAGTGAACCTTGGATATAGTGAACGAAATATGCAAGTCCGCAGAGGTGCACTATATCCGGACTGTAATTCTATTACAGTCACGGTTAATTACTGATGATGGAAAAGCAGTATCCCGAAACATATAATTAAAGAAGCCTTGATGAAAAAATGGTGTTCATATAGAGTAACTATTTTAATTATTTATTGTATTTTAATTATATTTTAAGAATTTTGGTAACACTCGTACAGAAATACCGTTTGAGTGTTCTTGTGTTTCGAATAACTCTTGTATATTTTATTGTTGACTTTTTAAGTGCTATGTGTAATAATGTCTTATTTCTGTATTTTTGTAATCATTGTTAGTGTTGGTATTGTGTCGTGCATAGTTCGATTTATGGTATTGTATGATTGTTGTATTGCTTTAATGTTATGTTCACACCCCAACTCTGGCTACTAGCAACAGGCTTCTATAATGAACACCGATCAAAATACCCCTTATTTCTCGTGAAAAACAACAACTGAATAGACTACAGTGGACTATAGTGGACTTCATGTTGTCAGCTGTATACATTAAGAAGATTGATTGATTAATGTCATGTTCGTTATATCATGTTATAAATGATCTGTATGTTATTTCTATACAGAAATTGGAATATTTATTGCATTTGATTTTGTATATGCCTGTTAGGTTCTTGGTTTTTTTTTTCTCTCTGTCTGTCTGTCAATACTTTAGAAATTTCTGTAATGTGTTTGATGTTTTGTAGGCCTTATTTGTATTTTAATTTTCTGAATGACGTGAGTTTGTAATGTGCTAGTGTAATGAATTTCTTCTCATTTTGTATTCAATTTGTTTATATTATATTTGAGTTTGTAAATATTTTGACACTTCAACTAGCATATCACAATATCAAAATGCACAAAATTGCGTCGCCATTCAAAAAATTAAAATGTAATACAACCTACAAAACAGAACACATTACAGAAACATCTAAACAATATACAGAAACAAACAAACAAATGCAATATAATGCAATAACTGTTCCAATTTCCATATAGGACAAACAGGTACATATTTTCTAACAAGATACAACAAACATATTAAAACAATACAAGCAGGGGCCTGTTCCACAAAAGTATGGTCTAATACATTATTAGTTATTAGTAAAAGTTCTTGTATAGTATATGGAGTTGTAACTTTCTGTTCCACAAAACAATGTGCAACAGTTGTATAGTATTAGTAAAAAGTTATTAGTGACATCATAAAAGTGTAAGGCAGAGGAACTGCTGTTTGCCCCATGACATCATACTTTGAATTAGATTATGTCCACCTCCTTGGTAATAAATTCATATTTCAGGATGCAAGGAATGGTTTATTATCATTCCAATAATATTTGTCTGAATTATTTTGTCAGGAATATTGACAATTTAAATACTTTATATTTAATTTATCAATATTTAACCCTCAACAAGAGATGTGTGTAATGTGAGCTGTCAACATAGACGTGTGGTTTCTGATACTGCTATTGTATTAGTATTGTTGTCGACACAAGAATAAAGCAATTGATGTGAAATAACTTGGATGATGTTCTTTTACATCCCTTTGCTTAATTTAAAAAGCAGACAGGTAATATACTGCAATGTTTTATTTATAATATCATAAGTGCTCAGTGTCGAGACAACTACTGCTTGGAAATGTGTCAGTACGTATATAGATACGTCTGCCAAAACTAAGTATGTTTAAATGTTTAGTTGTGTATGAATTAGCGGAATAATATACATTTAATGATTAAATTAAATAAAAACTGAAATAATATATGTTTAAAGAAAGAATAGCAATTTTCAAAACACTATCTACTTTATATACATTACATTTTCAAAGGCAATTATTGTTGAACACACTCAAGAACGAAATCTTGTTCACCTCACTGTTCTCATTCTCCGTCCACTCAAGCATCATCGAAGTTTTCGTCATTAACACTAACTTCTTGCGAAGGCTTTGTGTAGAATCCATTGAAAAAAAAAAAAAAAAACAGTCCAGTTACACAGACCTTGCCAACTAAGAGACTACTAGTAGTATACTATAATGTAGAATCTCCAGTACTACACGAAATAATTGAATACCACTAACAAGGAGAGGACACGCTCTGTATATCACCGAATTAAATAAGATTGTGTGAGATGAAAGTACAAGACGTACTGTTTAAAGTCATACCTGGTATGGGTGGCCAATGACTCCTCGTTTTGGAAATATTGGCTATTGTTTGTGACATACTTCCATTAGGTGCCCAACAGGGAAGCATTAGACCATGTAACAGCGTAGCTCGTATGGTTGGATGCTGAGTTGTCATCCGGCAACCCCATTCAAATCCTAATGCCTTCTCATTTTTAAAACTTGATATTATTATTATTATTATTATTATTATTATTATTATTATTATTATTATTATTGGTAATTTCATAGCAGACAGGCACCTGGTTGTATGTAGTAAGTATTACCAACTTTTTTATTTTAGAATGTTAGTAGTGATTATTTTAGTGACTTTTATATGTTAGTTCTAGGTTTTTATACTAGGTCTCATCGTGATTTTCTTTCGATTTGATTGGTTATAATTGTCATTTGACCTAGAATTTTCGTAATTTTGAGTGGGTAATGACGTTGTCAGTTGTTCTTGGTTGTTTGACGTGAGTTGTGTTAGCCTGTACTGTGTCTGATGGCTAAAGCTATTGAAAGTTTGTCATTTTATGATTTTTGTGATTTGCTTTCGATTTGATTAGTTATAGTTGTCATTTGTTCTAGAATTTTCGTAATTTTGAATAGGTAATGACTTTGTCAGTTGTTCTTGGTTGTTTGACGTGAGTGGTGTTAGCCTGTATTGTGTCTGATGACTGAAGCTTTTGAAAGTTTGTCATTTTATGATCTTCGTGACAGATGTGTGAACATAAACAGAGTATTATAGTTGTGTCGATTTTGGTTTAGTTCTTTCACTGGTGAATAAGAATTGTGATGATTGATGAGGAGAAAACTGTGTTTCTGTGGTTTCAAGGAATTATTTACTGAATTTTCCATATAAGTGAAGGTGTAATAAGTGTTCGAAGAAAATTTCATTTTGTGTAAGTACATGGTTTAATTATGCGAAGTTGACTGTACGACAAAGTGTTGGTTTAGTCCTTTGCTGCCTGCATGGTTTAAGTTTAGATTGCCTTGAAGCCTGTGTCATATATTGGAAGTGAAGTGGTTGTTGTTGAAGACGTCAATGAGGATTGAATTTTGTTTGAAAGGTGATGAATTAAACATATTTCCATTTTTTGAAGGGATTATTCTTCTTTAAAAATATAAATATATGTTTGATTTTCTGTCTTTGATTTTGTGGTGTTTGGTAGCATTTGAACTTCATAGTTGGCAGAACGTTTTTGGTAGTTTTCGTCAGCCATGTTGGATTTTGCCCATCTTCTAGGAAATTACCTTATTATTATTATTGAATGAATGAATGAAATGATTGAATGAATGAATGAATGAATGAATGAATGAATGAATGAAGCCACTGTGTCCCATGAAGGGCTAGGGCCTCCTACAGGAGGGGAAGCTCGGTTGGTGTGGTTCACATGATGAGCTATTTCACGTGAACAGTATTTACATTCACATTCACTATGTGAGATACACTAGAGTTTGGCAAATTTGAGATCTATATGAGTTCGTTCACTATCTGTCTCCACTCGTTCCTGTTGCGGGCGATGGTTGACCAGTTCCCTCCCAGCTGCTGCTTGAATGTATCTGCACATCTTCTTCTTGGCCTGCCTTGTGTTCTCCTTCCTATGTACGGGTCCCACATGGTGGTTTCTCGCACCCATCTGCCTTGTTGCTGCCTTGCTACATGACCACCCCACTTCCAATTATTATTATTATTATTATTATTGTTGTTGTTATTATTATTATTATTATTATTATTATTATTATTATTATTATTATTATTATTATTAGAACCAAAAGGACAATTTGGCCCAAGAGTGCATCAAGTAGATGAACTCACTTCTAAATTCGGAAATATATGTGTAACACGTTCTTAATCAGGAAAGCTGACATCTCAACTCCATAAGCAATACCTGGAGAAAGTAATAAAGACATGTGAAAGAGCAGCCATTTCTTCTAATTCTGGACTCGTGGGAAGGGCAGGTAAACCCTTCTTTGGATGATGAAATATTTACAAATGAAGAAAATGAAGTAATATGCAACCTTAAAGTGATTTCACCGAAATGTAGAGTACAGTAAATGCAATAACAGCTTGCCACGGAAAGCTGTGCGAACTTTCGGAAACGTTCAGGTGCACTCGACCTCACTTCGATTCGATTGGCAAACTGTCGACAGTTCTCTGTCATCTGCTGGCTTGATGTTTCGAGTGAGATTTATCACAGTGCATGTAACGGAACTAAACCTAGTTGCAGAGTAACTAATAACATAACATTGTTGAAAATACAGAAGCACGAATTCTTTTACATATAAAATCACTGAACGAAATTACAAAGATGTTATAAGAAATATGTGATCGTGTAATAATTGATATTTGACATTGTAATAAAATACTAATATCTAATACTATGTGATTTTATTAAAATGTTCCGATAACTAGCATGGTACTATGGTCGATTTATTTCAATCTCTATATACTCCTTACGTTATGAGCGGAGCCTGTTTCGTTTTTCATACATTTATAAACGTTATAAATAATTCCCTAGTTTGACTGTGTAACGTTTCATTAGCACTTCCTAATTTAGAGCCAACGGGGGGCATTGTTAAGTACATAGAATGTTATACAGAACTCTGTTATTTTACAAACACACTTTGAACTGTATAAAAATCCTGATATGAAGGATAAAACGTAGAATATGTAATGCATACGCTGGCTTCTACCCGCTCTGCACAATACATTTCATGATACAAACAGCTCAAGACCACGCTTTCGAATGTGCCCTGTAATCAGCATTTTGTGATTCATAGCAGGCCTGTAAGGACCGAATATCGTTCTCTGCGCATCAGTCAAATGGGCAAGCTTTCTTTGCGCTTCCTATACTGGATTACGCTAGTCCTGTGATGTTTATTTTTTTAGACAGGTGAAGACTTTTATCAAATATTTGCAAAATAGCTCTTTCCTTTTACAAACTGGACGACAAATTGCTTCAAGGGAGGATGCGCTCAAAATTCACTCCTTAATTCACTTTCAGTTGTCAGCTCCTATATTCAAAGCCCTGTTGAAATATGCTGGTATGGATCAAAAGTAATGAACGAGAAGTGTTTGTGAATGTGAAGAATGTCTGTTTCGCAGCAGAAGTGCGGAAAAATGTTTGTGATTGTGGACAACCTTCTTTCATTTGCTGTGCATGGTGCAGGAAATATGTATGTTTTGTGTGTTTTTATGACATGTATCATAATGAATCATGTACAAAATGAATTGGAATAGAAACAGAACAGACAACAGTAACCTGCCTACGTGAGCAATATTTCCTTGTTTATCCTTTACAATACAATGTTAGTTAATTAGTACATTGTTTAAAACATGATGAAGCATTCAGTACATTATTAAAAGAAAAAAAAATACAGGATCAGTTGAGATTCGAACCCAGGTCGCCTGCATAACAACTCAACACCCAACCATATGAGCTACGCTCTTACACAGTGTGATGCTTCCCTATTAGGCACCTAATGGAAGTATGTCATAAACAATAGCCAATATTTCCAAAACGAGGGGTCATTGGCCACCCATAACAGGTATGACTTTAAACAGTACTTCTTGTACTTTCATCTCACACAATCTTATTTCATTCAGTGATATACAGAGCGTGTCCTCTCCTTGTAAGTGAACTGCACCACTGGCTTCCCATCAGAAAGTACACAAGCAAAGTGGTGGGAATTGGTTCATTTCCACATTAAAAATTTGATGTGGTTTTGGTTAAACGTGATCTTTCACTTCAAGATAACTGTCGTAATTTTTCATGCATAACAGTATCAATTTCAGTCGAGAGATGGTGCAAATATCGATCTTTCCATATGTGCTTTAACTTGTGTCTTGTTGTTTCACAAACAAGGAAAATTTGTGAAAATGGTGTTAAAAGAGACAAAATTATTTGTTTTAAAAGAGCTAGGGGGCTGCTGAAATATACAACAAGCATCATGCTTTTTACCCATCATTTGTAAGAAGAGGAAATTCATAATGAAACATAGTGGAACATGTGTTGTCATCAGTAGCTGGATACACTACGAAGATAGAAAAGAGCTAGAGGAAGGAAAGACATTCTTTTCGGTACATTTAGCAAAAAAAAAAATAATAAATAAATAAATAAATAAAAAAAAATACACACAATAAGGAACTGTACTAAAATTATATGTCATTTATAACTGCTATCACAGATTGAATTTATCTACTCACTAAAACACTGATATAAAAAAAAATAAATAAATAAAAAAAAAAATACACACAATAAGGAACTGTACTAAAATTATATGTCATTTATAACTGCTATCACAGATTGAATTTATCTACTCACTAAAACACTGATATTTCATGCATATCTGCTATGCCATGATATTGACTACCATTAACCAACCAATGAAGTGTATTTAGTAACTGATGCTTAGCTGATAATGATTTACTTTGATTTGTTGAATGTTCTAATCTATGCCTAACGTTAGTGAAAGTTCCCCTTCTGCTTTAAGTGCACTTAACCTAAAACGTTCATTATAGGTACTCAAGTACAGAATTAGAATGGAAATTTATTCTTCCTTTCTATGCACGGATATTCTCACTTTTACTACTATTAGACTACATATTTCAGTCAACTATTTCCTTGAATTACACATCAAGTTTACTGGTATTTGAAGTTATTAGCATTCCTTCAGTTGTAAGGAAATCTGTACAAATTACAACACACTGACTAATACTAATACTTATGTGGAACAGAACAATGAAAAATCACTTGTACCATTATAAGTATGGAGTAATAAAGTATAAATGTACAAGAAACCTTTGTGGAACACAATTCTATTAATAACTATTAGTCACACCTCAATATACTTGTAATGTATTAGACTATACGTTTGTGGAATAGGGCCCTGAACACATCATCCAACACTAACCATAATTATAATAACATAGCAACAGACATGGAAATAATGTATTACACGTGCACTCAAAGTTAAATGTACTAGAACATTTGAAAAATACAAACATACAAGAACACACTAACAATACGTACTTAATACATATTTGAATTTTAATTTATATACACTCTTTGACATCATAATAAACAACACAATGACATCCCTACCACATATAAAATATAAAACTACAAGTCTTCATTTGGCATATTTAAGGCAACTTACAGTGCCCATTTTAACGGTTTACACTTCGAAGTTTTAAAGTTTTATCATTTTACATTGATAATTATTATAAAGTGAAACATAATCAAATAATGATAAATTAATAATCTTCATAAGAGTTATGAACAATGTGTGGCACGTGATACCAATGCAATTAAGTAACATTTCAATGTCGTTTGTTTTGCCGCATATTGTATTGAATTGATAACGGACATTACGGAAAAAGACTGAAAGGATTTTAGTGAGTGACCCTTCATTTTGAAGCTTGGCATCCAAGGATACAGGAAAAATAGTAGTTTTGAATGAAAAGTTTTTCCTATTTTCCAAAAGCCATCTGTCCTCAGTTTTGAGAACTAATGGCTTTTCAGAATAAGACAAAACACACTCCAATAAACACTATCACACGAAGGCCATGACCTGCAGGATTGCTGACATATTTAGAGCTCTGACATTATAATGCCAATATGTCGATCTTCATTTGTGTAATTTTTTGAGAACGTCTCTATATTGGTTACTAAAAACTTCAAGACTTACTAAAATAATTTACAGGTCTATTCTCAGGTATGTAATTTTCTGAATACAGCTGTGTATTGGATATTAAAAATTATAAAATTAAAACAGGTTTGATGACATTATTACCATTAAAAATGAAATAATATTGTAGTCAATGCCATGATGTATTTGTCACTAATGGTTAGGGAATGGATTTTTATGTAAATATTCATTCATTCATTCATTCATTCATTCATTCATTCATTCACTAACAGTGTTCTGCCCAAGGGCAGTTCTTTCACTGCAAACCCAGCATTCTCCAGTTTTTCCTATTTCTGCCTTCCTCTTTGTCTTCGCATTATGATCCATATATTGTTATGTTGTCTATAATCTATCTTCTTATGCCACAAACTCTTCTCCCATTCACCATTCCTTCCAGTGCATCCTTCAGTAGGCAGTTTCTTCTCTACCAGTGACCCAGCCAATTCCTTCTCTTCCTGATCAGTTTCAGCATCATTCTTTCTTCATACACTCTTTCCAAAACAACTTCGTTTCTTATTCTGTCTGTCCATTTCACACGCTCCATCCTTCTCCATATCCACATTTCAAGTGCTTCTACGTATTTGCTTGTCTTCACATCATAATGTCCATGTTTTTGTCCCATACATGCTACATTCCATACAAAGCACATCACTCGTCTCTTCCTTAGTTCTTTCCCCAGAGGTCTGCAGAAGATGCTCTTTTTTTCTATTAAAAGCTTCCTTTGCCATTCTATTCTCCTTTTGACTTCTTGGAGCAGCTCATGTTACTGCTTATAGTACACTCCAAGTATTTGAAGCTGTCCACTTGCTCCACTGCCTCATTTAGAATTCGCAAGTTTACCTTCTTTACTTTTCTTCCTATGACCATGATCTTCGTTTTGCTGGCATTTATCTTCATTCCATATTGCTCACAGCTGTCATTTAGCTCCTGTGGCATATCCCTTAGTATCATCTCCTCTTCTGCTAACAATGCCATATCATCAGCAAATCTTACACACTTTAGTCTTCTTCCTCCTACTATCACTCCTCCCATGTTCTGAAAATAATTCTTCACTAAATCCTCCAAGTAGATGTTGAATAGGGTAGGTGATCTTGACTTTAACTCGTTTTATATAAAGGTTACTGAACAGCCTCCTCTCTTCCCAGTCCACTCCAGTTTTCTTTAGGATCCTCATCAGTTTATTCCAATCCACTCTGTCAAACGCTTTTTCTAGGTCCACAAATACTATATACACTTCTTTATTCTTCTCTAGGTATAGTGAGGATCACATAAGTTCAGTTCTCAAACAGCAAATATTTCCGTCTTGTCAGTGTTGCCAACTGTTACCAGATATCACCACATGTAGTAAAATCACGATCCTATGTACTGAATGACTTCTTTACTCACTGTACTTTAGGGTACTTTACCTCAGTGGCGTATACTGGTTAAAGGGTTTGGGCTACCACTGACCCTATTATTACACAAAATATATTTTAAAATCCCTATAATAAAATTCCTTACATATTTATGTGAATTCCAGACGTCTTGATTGGGGCGAAAATACGTTGATGACTTCGTCCTTGAAATTACAGTTGGGTCACTTGCAAAGTTTCTGTAGAAATGACTTTTCAATGGATATTAGTGCCAAGCCGGATAAACGTTCTTGTGTATGAGTTGATCTACAGTAAGATTTTATTCTCTTCAACACAGAAAATGTTCTTTCTACCGATGCTGACGTAGCTGGTATTGTCACAATTAATGTTGCCAATTTAAGGACTTCAGGAATAACTTGGTTCAGCTGGTTTTCATATATGGCAGATAATATTTCATGGATAGGTTTGTTCGAAAAATCAAAGACTTCTGCTGAATATATTACACTTAATTCATTTTTCAAACGTACTTGATCAAAGTGACTGTTATAGGACTGAAATAATTTGTTTAGTGCCTCATTCGGGAAGTTTTCTCTATAAGCAGAAAATTTTTGAGAATGTAGAAGATGTGTGAACTGAAGCTTTCCATAATCAGAAAATCTGTCAGTAATTTCCATGTGCATACGATCTAGTATGCTGTAGTACAGCTGCCTGTATTTCAATTCATCATCTCCTTTTCTTCGCTTTAATGGTGGTTCCATTGTATTGGCTGAAGAATTTTCATTTTCCATATTACTCCATATGGATGGAAACCCACTACGTCTGAACTCGGATATAGTATTTTTTTTTTAACTTTGATACCTCTTGCAAGTAGTATGCTATGTCTAGACTTTTTGTCTGAAGAATATTGTAGAGCACATCTGTATGTGCGAACACTCTAGCATAGACTTCAAGAAGAAATATATTCTGAAACTGTGTGAAAAAATTCAAATATCCTTGAGCCTGCACATTTACAGCATCATCCCAGTTTTCTTCAGAGTCATTACAAATGATATTTTTAAAGAAAGCAGTCCGTTTTTCTCTGTATTCCTTTACTGTATTTACAAGCCGAGATGTAAAATTCAATCTAGTTGGTGCTACTTTTGGGAGTTTCTTGTTCATAAATTCCTTGAGTTTTCTGATCTTTTAGGAGATGACGAGAAAAATGCAGCTAAACCCGACAGTGTTTTGAAAAAAATGCGGCATTCTGGAATGGATGAAGTAGTTTGTTGCAAAACTAAATTGAGAACATGGCTGTAACAATGGACAAATAGTGCTTGAGGATACTTTTCTTGAACTTTTGTTTTTAAGCCATTAATATTTCCCGCCATAACTGAAGCACCATCGTATGTCTGTGGAATTAACTTATTGCCGACATTGTATTCTGCTATAACACCTTCCACATGCTGAAACAAAGCAGCAGCAGTTTTGTCCGAACTGACATTTGTGAATCCTATAAATCGTTCTTGAACATTGGCAGTACTGTCGACGTATCTTAAAACAGTGGACAATTGACTCTGATTAGAGCAGTAACTTGTTTCATCAACAACAATGACCACAAAAGGTTTTATGTTCTTTATCATAACCCCACTTATAGCAAATATTAAGTCATTCTGAATTGCGAGAGAAGTACCACGCAATACTGTTGAACTCTCAAGATGATTGGCCAGTAAATGGTCAAATTCACTTAAGGAACTTAAATATTCAATATAATTTCCTATATTGTCTGATTCCACACTCTCGTTATGACCCCAAAAAGCCAATTCTTGTTTTCCTAGAAAGCAGACTGCGTTAATAAGATGCAGTAAAATCTCCCGATTTTTTTTTCACAAGAGCATTGTGTTGGTTGATGTGTAGAGCTTTTCACTTATCTAGCTGTAAATCAATTCTTGTCTTCCCAAAGTTTGCAAAGTTCATGCTACTACAAATATGAGCTTTTGATTTGTCGTATTCTAGGACTGCCGCTCGAAGGGAGTTCATATTAGAAAACCCCTCTTTTGACCACACATTAGTTTCGCGGCTAAATAACAAACATGGCCAGCAAAATAGTTTAGACAGTTTAGAAGTACCACACAACCAATTCCACTTACCATATGATGTTGAAGTGAAATGGCGTGTGTACTCTCGCTGTTTTTCTTTTACGTCCATGGACAAATTTAACTCAGGAGTTGGTCTTTCCATTTTCACAATTTCAACTTTCTCGTTGTTATGTACGATGGTTAAAAGGCACTTTTAATAAACCTTCTATTTATTACACAGTCATTTTCAACACAAACCTCTCCAGAAACTTGTTCTGCCATATTTTTCACAATATTACTTAATTGGGAAATTAAAAACTTAATAATTCACAATTAATGTAACTCTTAGACACTCAAACAAATCACAGATTTAAAATAATGCACTGCAAGAACACAATCACATTCAATTGCTAGCGTACTAAGCATATTGCTGCTTCGCGCCTGTGAAGAAACCGATCACGAGAGCGGCAACTCGCCCGGCCTACAGTGCACGATGGAAACAGAAGGGAGCGTGGGGGACGGGCAGTTGTGCGAAGGACAGCGTGAGCGAAACAGTCACAGGCTACCTCACGTAGCAAGCGGTTTCTCCAGCGAAGCCGCTTTGACAACTTGTTTCTTTTCAAGAGCAGAGAGCACATATAAATCTAACAATTACTTTAATTTTAATTACTATGGTAAAACTAATAATACAAAATTATTACATTATGTTATATTATAAACTTTTTCTTTTGTAATTTCCTTGGGCTACCACCGGTAGCCCCGGTAGTCCACAAAATACGCCCCTGCTTTACCTTTAGGTTGGAAGGTTATTCTAAATAGTTTCAATAATAATTTGTAATATATTTTCGTAGGCGAACTATATGAGAAATGGAGGAAATGAATCACATGAAAAGTGAATTGCTATGTTCTATTCTTTTATTCCTTTACATTATTATTAGCATTAATAGGTTACATATAATATTCAAGAATCAAATCTGTTCTAAGACCAATTAAATTATTGTCACTGCCCTTCAAAGATTCCAGCATGCATATACTTCCTAAAGGTAGATAAATTAATAACCAATTGACTTTTGGTTGGAATTTGAATCTCTGATTATCTTTTGAAATTAGTAAGGAAATGGATAATACAAATAGGCTAAAACAGAAATAATAATAAATCAACTTACAAAAATAATTTTGCTTCTTAAAAGCCATAAGTAATTTCACTTCTAGACACCTTTTTAAAGATTTCATTTGTTTGTAAATTGCTTAGTAATGTTACACTTACACAGGGGATTATGATAATAAAACCCATTTGTATTATTATTTCTGCAACTCCACGTCTGTCATTGAAAAATATGTATGATACATAATTGTGACGTCTCTTTTTGGCTCTTGTGTCCTAAATTTAAATAAGAAAAAACAAATGATTCAAGAAATGTGAGCTGGTGAAAATTAAGTACTCAATTAATAAAATAATTACTACCAAAAGAGTTTTTATTAATTCTATACAAAAGCTGGATTACACAGAACAGATGGCCAGAAATCATAGATTTATACACAACATACAGCATGAAACGATCATCCAAAAATGCTTTTTATACACAATAACATCTTTCAAACGAAGTGAAATAGCCAATAAGTTCAATAAATATTACGCTAACAAGTAATAACTATAATTAATAATTATCTACAACCTGTAAAAGGGAATAAAATAGTGTATTGTTGAAATTAGGGGGTTATGGTTTATTACGTGTATTTATAATTTTAATTACTTTTTCTACACTTAATTATATTTTAATTTCTATTAGATTAGTTGGTGGTGTGGTTGTTAGTTTTATCTGTGTACATTAGACTATTAAGGAAAAACTGAAAGAAATATTAAATCTACAATCTACTTTATATAACAACATTTAATCAAGAACTGAATATTACTATTAATTTAATAACATAAGACCCAAAACATCTCCAAGTCCAGACAATACACATGCTGATTTTCTTAAACATGTTGGCAAACAAGCAAACTCAATACTTTTATCTTGTAAGCTCATCTAAAATATAATGTCTGTCTGGAGAAAATCTATCATAACATCAATTTTGAAAAGCAATTATTCAACTAATATCTTTTCGAGTTATCGACAGATACCACTTACTAGTATGATAGCCAAAATAATTGGAGGGGATGATTTCATAGATTGAATTGGTTCCTGGAATCTAGTAACTATTGAGTTGACCTTAGAGAATTACATTCAACAAATGGACAGACTTTAAATTTTAGTCAAGATATTAAAGATATTTTAAACATAAAACAAGACACCTTAGCAATTTTCATCTATTTTCAAGGATCATATGGCTCTGTAGATATAAATCACTTAAGAAATTGCAAACTTAGGGTGTCCAAGATAATCGATTCATTGTCACAAATATGACAAATATGTAAATAGAGACAGATTCATCTGGGCTTCCCACATGGTTGTTTTCAGGAATACATTTTCCAATATTAATGTCGATGATCTAACTAAAGAAATAGATCTTATGATAATCTCATCATTTGCAGATAATATGGTTGTCTAGAACAAAAAATCAGTCCACAAATATTAATAAACTGAGCCAAAATCCCAACAGACTTTTTAACTCTACTTGGAGAACTCAAACTTGCTCAATTAAGCGAAACTTTACTAATGAAACACAATCCCAAGTTATTTGAAAATGAATATTATGTTAACTTTAACAGATGATGTTAAGAAATGTGATACTTCTCCAAACATTTTAAAAATCGTTAGAAACGATAAATGATCTGGTCATTGAGTGACTACATACAGTATTTTTTATTGATGGATTCTGTTTACCAAGCCATAGATGTAGTGGTGTTGTAGTATAATACCAGTATATTCCCTTTTACAGGGAATTATATTCAAACACTGACTAATTTTGATAGTGAAAATTTAGATACACTTTCAAGCTTACAAAATCTCCAGTATCAACTTCATAAATTTGAGAAGGCTGTCATATTATCAGATTCAAAATCAGATATTCTTGCTACAGTATTGGACGTAACACCAAGAAATCTCAGTATTTTACAGTGTTTTAAAATTTTAAGAAAAATGGTCTAATTACATTGACAACTGGTACTTCAGTGGATCCCTCAACTTTATGGAGTGGGAGGTAATGAGGTAGCTGAAAGGTAGCAAAATTACTGTAAGGTTATCTATACCTGCCTCTTACCACACTGTTAAAAGAATAACAAGATCAGAACATGACAATGTGGTAACAAAAATCAGACTGATTCTAAAGCAAATGAAAAAATTGCAATAGGTCATCCGGCATCCGTTCCACGATGGGGGAAATCTTCGGATGAAACCAACTAATCAGACCAAATGGGGGATCCAACCTGCCCTCGAGCGCAGCTCCAAATCTGCAGCCCAACGAGTCTACCGACTGAGCTGCATTGGTGGCTATACTAAAAATATGAAGTACATAGCAATCAGATTATTAAATTGACAAACCTAAACAATTATTCATCAGTTAAGCTATAAAATATAATACATAGCAAGCAAGTTAATTCAATTTAAAAGTATAAACAATTCAATCAGTTGAAATATACAGAAATTGATAATACATATCATGCAAATTACTTCAAATTACAAGCATAAACAATTCATCAGTTGTGCTATACAGACTACTATTTAATTTACAGCACATACAATTCATCAGTTAAGCTATAGGTCTACAGTCTACTATTCAATTTACAGCATATACAATTGAGGAGCGTTTTTGCTAAAGTCGATAGTTGCAGAAATCAAGATTTTACAGAAATTACACTAACAAGGGAAGTACCCCAGCTCGAACGGCTAAAACCGACTGGAAACGCGTTTAAAATATAATGTTATACCTGTTCGAATAGCTATCAATGCCATTCATCTGTAAAACTATGTGTGCGGCCGCTATCGCCATCTGAAAGAGTACTAGCCTCACTACGTCGTAGCTGTACAGACAGTACGAGCGAGACCATTGCGGTCTTCAATAGTGAAGTGCACGTACTAACGACAGACATGAGTAGGCTGAAGTCAATTAATCCTGTGAACATTGTTTACCTACTGCGCGAAAAGGTACGTCGAACTTACATACCGGATAATGAGGATGTAATTGGAGTGAGGATGAGCCGTTTGCATGGACGTTACGTGACATTATAATGCAAACATACTACCGGGAATTGTCAGAAGTAGATACCGACATATTGGATAGGAATAGTGATTGTGAGTCTGATGGCGGAGAAGAAACAGCACATGGGTATGAGAGTTCCAACAGTTCTGGAACGTCCTCTCCAGCAAATAAAGGAACTGCAAGTCAAAGTGAATACTTACCTTCACTCTCAAAAATACCACGACCTAGTGTGCTACAGTGTCTTGATGATCTAACATTGGACAATATTTATGATTATTTTAATCACAGTTAAAATTCTTACAGGAAACTAATGAACCGTTATAGCTGCATTCGTTTGAAATCCAACTGCAAGGTAATTTTGGATTATTTGACGCGCAAAATGCAAGACCGGGGCCACTTCAAGGGAAACAAAACATCAAATCTGAAGGCTGTAAAAGAGACTGTAAGAGCACAGTTTGACAGAGCCAGAGACTATGATCAGTAGACCGCTACTGTCACATTCAAGCGTCGACTCTGGAAGCTGCTACAATAGTTGCTCTGGACAATTTAAAGCTTCTTTGCATTTCGCCAGCGGCTTCAAAGAAGAATATAACATTTCGTCCAGGCATATCACTACATTAGGCACAAAGTTGTGGTAGATGTGAACATGTTCATTAAAGACAAAAACATAGTTAAGCAACGCGTGTGGAATAATGATCAGAACCAATTTTTTAATGAACTATCGTCTTCTTAAACACTATCGCACAGAGGTGAAAAATCAACAGCTGGTGTGGTGCAGTCTTTTTATAGCTCCACACACACAGTTACATAATAAATGTGGCTGTGTCCATGGATGTTAGATTAGTGAGCAAGCTTTACATTTGCAGGAAACACAGGCATATTTGGTCCACAGTTTGCAAAGAAACTAGCAGCAATTTGTCCACAGAACATTCATGTTGAAGCGAGTAAAAACGAAAATATGATCAAAGAGCACATGAAAAGTTTTTTCCATTTGGTCCTCGGTGAACATGTTTGTGAAAAAAGGTCTATTACTTTGTGATTTGTGGTCAGGAGACAATGATTACAGTCTGATAGAAGAATGTTTTCCCAACAAGGATACTACGTTACAGATACTGCCATCAAAGACAACCAAATACTGCCAACCTCTGGGTGTATATATTTTTTCAGATGGTACAAACTGCATTGCAGAATTGTTGATTTTGTACGGTTACAAATTGACAAACTGCAGGTCACGTTACATGATCGATATTTCATCATCCGCCTTCACTCTGCCATCTACAACCAACTTTCTGCACCGAGGTACAGATCCATGTTAATATTTCGTGGCGAAGATCCAGTTACGAAGCTGATATTCCTGTTGCATCATTTGATAGTGTGATCATTGTGGCTTGTGATATTGAACTATTGCAGTGCGGATATACGGAAGATGATGTAGCATGTTCACATGTTGCCCTTGTCAAGTGTGCATACTGTTCCATTCCGTTGTGTTTTAATCACTTCATTGGAACTCCAAATTTGCACTCTGTGATGAATAAGGGAAGAACGTACCACAACACAGCATCTTCTAGTTCGGGATATACGGACAGGTACGCACTGCATATGTTAATATATAGGATATTTCAAAAGTCAGTTCAGATATTAAATTGCTATAAATATTATAAATATTCCGACCAAAGTCATAGTAGGCACTTTCCAACAATGTGACCTCCGCGATCTCCAGATTTCAATCTGGCCGACTTTTGGTTGTGGGGTTACCTTAAAGAACGAGTTTTCCTGATACATCCAACAACCTTACTGCAACTGAAGGATGCCATCTCGCAAGAAATTGCCAATATTCCAAGACATTACCTGCAAAATGTTGTACATGGTGTCGCAGAAAGAAAGCTGTACGTTAAACAAGAGAACGGCGAACATCTTCCCAATGTTTTGTAAACCCTGTTGTTTGTCCAACACTGTGATGTTCTCGTTTTTTCCCTATCTCATATTATAATATTTATAGCAGTTTAATGTTTGAACTGACTTTTGAAATACCCTATACTCGTATATTATTTAAAGCAAATGTCGTGTAGCTTATTTGCACATAATACCTCATTTATGTATTTTGTGGATATCTTTGTCACAACTGTCTGTTACACGGTGTTGTTTCTTCAGCGATTTGCACTTCTCTGGTCATTAGATTTGTTATTCTTCAATCATTGATTGTATACGACTGTGGAGTTTTACAGATAAATAACCTTGATGGGTGGTATAACAAGCACAATTCTATATTTTAAACGCATTTACACTCGGTTTTAGCCGTTCGAGCTGGGGTACTTCCCTTGTAAGTGACAGGATCTATCGAGTTTTGAAAAAACCTGGAATGTTTGGTAGTCTCTACATACGGTATGAATCAAGTTTTAGTAAATTTGATTTCATTGATCGATTCCGGAGGTAGAAAACATACGATATCCATATGTAACTCACTTTCGAAAATTTCTGCATCTATCGACTTTTGCAAAAACGCTCCTCAGTTCATCAATTAAGCGAAACAAAAATATAGTACAATACATAGTAAAAATAATACACTTAATTTAATAACAACTTCTATGAAAATCTACAGTGGCAGCACTCATATTATCACAGGCCATGATTGCCTCAAATATTTACAAAGAACTGATATTTCAGAATCTCCCATGTGCCATTTCTGAAATCTCAATGAAGATATGGATCATTGTCTTGACTGTCCAGCTTTACACAACTTTCAGTCATCCGGTTAAATACTGGAGTGCAAGATAACAAATGACATCAACTGCTGAACACTGGGTATCAATCAACCAACAACTTCATTGCATTAAGGGGTAAAAAAAAATGAAAGAATTAATTGTATATAGACACAACACATAAGTAAAGACCGCTTCAGGACAGTAATTGGCATGGCTCTGTTGTCTTAGGATTCTTATGTAGATTCAATTTCACCTGAAAGAAAAAAGTAGCATCTATGAGTAGATATATGTCTATGCCTAATCATGAGAAATAACAGTTGCAATAATAATAATAATAATAATAATAATAATAATAATAATAATGATAGTAGTAGTAGTAGTAGTAGTAGTAGTAGTAGTAGTATGGAAATTAATATTGCAATAGTAACTTATAATATCAAAAGGTGATGTCACACCATCAACTTTTATCATTTAGTGCAACAAATCTATTATATCCAATTACAATCACCAGTATCTGTTCTTTCCTCCATTTTGTTGTAGGCTGATTTTCCACAAGTCTGCTATGATATGAAGCACTATCCATGACAGTAACGCATTGCCCTGATGTTCTCAGGTCAACAACTGTGTTTGCACCCACTTCTCAACTACAGGACCATTCATAGCACTATGGTAGTCCTGACTTTTCTTTCAATTGCATGAAAAAATTATATCAGCACCTGGAATAAAAATGATACCTGGGCATATAATTACGTCACATGAATTCACAGCATTTAAATAAAGAAAATAAAACAGATTTTTTTTTTTTTGCTGATGATTTGGTTATTTGGACGTCACATAAAACCAACGCAGTAGAGAAACTTCAAAATTCCATCCAGTCATCGTTAGTGGCACTTGAAACCTGGTGTTCAAATAATATGATGTCAGTGAACACAGAAAAAACAAACTTTCAACTCTTCTCATTAAGAAAGAAACCAGTGAAAATAAATCTAAACTATAGAGATGATAAGTTACAAAGAACTGAAAATGCGAAATACCTGGGTATACATTTCGACAATAAGCTCACATGGAGAAATCACATTGAACAGATCAGCACAAAGGCAACAAATCGTTTTAAATTACTAAAAAGACTGGCAGGAACGAAATGGGGTAGCTCAAGGAGTACACTCAACACAACCTACAACACATACATAAAGCCTATCTTAACGTACTGTGGTGAAGCACTAATAACCTCATCAACCACAAATAAACAGATATTAGAACGCACTCAAAACCAAGCTTTACGTCTCATCACTGGTGCAATCAAAACTACTCCAATTGAAGCCATGCAAATAATCACATCCAATAAACCAGTTGTAATAGATCTTGAAAAACAAGCCCTTTTAACCTATGAAAAATTAAGAAGGCTTCCAAATTGGGATAAATGGAGTAAATACAAAGATTCTAAATTTACATTGAGGACTCAAAATGGATACATACAAGAGGTAGAAAAGCTTAAGCAAATTCTAGAAATACCAAGTGAAAAGGAAAACTTGATGTCTCGATATAATCCACTTAATAACTTCAAAGTAGATTGCTGCCTTGATCTTGATGAAGTCTTCAACAAAAAAGATATAAATCCAGAAATAGCAAAAGCCATTGCCCTACAAACAATTAATAGAAAATATCCACAAAAGGACTGGTTGTACATTTACACTGATGGATCTCTCATGGATCAAAATGAAGGAGCTGGAGCAGGAGCTACTTGCCAATACTTTTCTCTTTATAAAAATGTTGGCAAGTACACAACAAATTTTGATGGCGAAATTGAAGCCATTTATACATCACTTCAAAATGTATTTGTTTGGCTAAACCAGTGCAAAAACATAGTCATCCTGTCTGACTCCAAAGCTGCAATCCAATCCATCAGCTCAACTACAACCCCTAAAATGGAAAAAGTAAAAGAAATTCATTGCATGGTAAAACAAATTCAAATGCTAAATAAAAAAGTGGTCTTCCAATGGATCCCGGCCCACTGCGGACTGAATGGTAACGAGAAAGCAGATATGTTAGCAAAGAAAGGAACTTATATAAACTTAAAAACAAATTTCAAGTTCCCATATGAATCAATAAAGCGAGTCATAAAAAGAATAAGTTACAGCGAACAGGCAAAACATCAAAATTCAAAATGGAAAGAATCATTCAAAGATCCAAAACTAATTCCTGATCTACCTCGAAAATCTGCCATGGCCATGATTGCCTCAGTGGTCATGATTGCCTCAGTAAACAACTCCATCGTATTGGAGTACTGAATTCACCTAAATGCTTACTGTGCACCAGAGAAGAGGACATGGAGATGGAGCACCTGGCTAATTGTGGAACTCTTAGGACATTTGTGGACCTTCCATCAAAATATTGGGAAGCAAGAAGGATGATGACTTCATTGTTAAATCCAGAGCATTAGATACACACACATACATATTTTTGTACCCTGGCTTAAAAAATTACTCTTGTCAAATTTATGTAAAATATAAATCAATATGGCTTACCAAGTATAAATCCACCTTTCATTCTGGCATCTAATCTTCCACCCTCATTTGTTGGTCTACAAATAACACCATTCATGTCACTGGAAACTTCACCTGGTTTACTCCATGAATAAGTGGGTGATCCTATAAAAAAAAAAAAAAAACAGAGAAAGAAAAGCAATTCACATTGAAACTCTAAGGGACACTAAAATGTCAAACACAGGAAAACCGTTCAAGAATTTTATAACTAACCTCTAGTTATAATATGAAACTATTAATTGCAAAACATGTTGTTCCCACCTGAATTCATGACTAGTAGCCTATATTAATTGCAATTTCATATTCCACATAAGTGTTAACATATTTGTTAGTAAAAAATTCAATCATCTAATGTCTCACAATACATTGAAACTTACCATTCATAAAAATCCAAGTCTCATCCAACAATACTACGGGTTTAGGTTTCTCACGCTCCACATTTCTTATATACTCTCACAAAAAGCATGACCTTTTAAAACGAATAACATCACTTTCTCGTACATGTGTATAAGGATCCCCTTTGCTCCATACAAATTTCATATCTCAAAATTCTTTTTCACCAATGATAAGGATCCTCTAAATAAATATGTTTCATGATTATCATTCATATGTTCCAGAACTTTTGCTGCTGTTACTACTTCCCCTGTAATAATAAATGAAAATTATGCAAGATTTTTATACATATGACTAATATTAGAATTACATTGCATAAATCAACACAATAATTCCTGTAACTTCCCTACCTTTATGTAACTTGTCATAAATAAATCTCGCAATTGCATCTTTCGTAAAATCATCAGCATCAGTCACTGGACGTTTATGTAGTCTATGTTTTCCTTGTGTCACAAGTTGGGGTCCCCTTCTGTGAATTTGTTACCACTTTCCTAGCTGTAGTAAAGCCAAGCTGCAATAACAAACAATAACATAACACTTCAAAAATTTTATTGTCATATCATAAAATTCATGCATGATACCAACATTTAGGGCTATATGAATAGAAAATGATCAACATGTTAGGTTGGGTCTACGATAGGTTTAAGTAGGCTAATATTTAGGTAATTCTCCAGAAAAGCTACATCAAAGAAGGCATAATTTTATTTTGTTTAATTGATTTCTGTGATATTTACATAGTGATGAACACGTGGTTTTAGTTCACAGCCACAAATACTTTCAGCACAAAAATCCTTTGACACTTACCTGTATATTCTAATGCACTGTTGTAGTCCCTCCCTCAAACTTGTTACTAATTACCAATATAACATGCGAGAGGTCCAGGACGAAGAGAAATGGTTAGTTTCCCAGTAGTGCGTCCTCGTCCTCTCAAGTGTCATATCTTAATAAGTACTTTGGATGAGGTTAAGTTAGCTGGTCTTCCCTATATCTTTTGCCGATTGTTCATAGCAGTCCAGTTGCATCTCTCGTATCTTTTTCCTTCCTGAAGCCAAACTGCTCTTCTTCCAATTGTTCTTCCATCTTAGAATCTAAACGTTGTTTCAGTATTCACAGAAGAATCTTCGCCAAGTGCGATATCAGGTGGTAGTCCTGAACTAGTTACATTTCTTTGCATTATTTTTCTTCGGTATTGGAAACAACACTGTTTCCTTGAATCATGATTAATCTTAGATCTGTATATATTTCAGTTATTCTTTGCTCGTGTTTGAGACTGTGTTATAAAAGAGACTTAAGACAATGACATTGTTGTGTGTTGGTCCTTTTTCAGGAGAATTTGTACAGAGGACAGATTGGCATCGGATCTGCGTGTTCAAGCCTTCATTGCGTGACACTGTTTATACATATCTGAAAAAAGGACAGAGGGTTTATGTATCAGGAAGACTGACATATGGAGAGGTCAAAGATGAAGAAGGAAATCCTCGCACCACCACCGCAATTGTAGCAGATGATGTCATATTCTTTCAGACAAGTGACTCATGATGATGAATTGACAATGCGATAATAAAATTGTAGTAGTTGAAAATGATCTGATTTAAGTGGACAGATGTCGATTTTCCTGAAAGAAGTTCGAATTCAAGTATCCAGTCAAGAAACATACGAGTCAATCCATGTCAAATCGCATAAATTTAAAGAAAATTTGACCTTCATGTCCCCAATTTCGTTGAAATCAAATTTACATATTCTGTGAATGAAAAAATGAAAAACATGTTTTTTTATTAGCCTTCCTGGTAAATTTAAAGATACAATGGAAGGTTATGATGTCATAGATGATGTTACAAGGTAGTTATAATAGTTACGTACAGCCATGTTGTTTTTTTATAGTTGACAATTTCATTACATATTTAAATGGAGTTAATGGCATTAAATTAAACATATATAATATTTTGTACTCACCATTTTGTTTTATTCATCATGCACATCCTTCACTAGTATAACCTGTAACTAAGCTTAAATTAGTTTCACTACCAGCTATTTCTGAAGTCTTTCCATGAAGCCAACATTATTAAGCACGATGTTTTGTAGAATTTAAAATTTACAGTCTTTAATGCAAGTATTATTTGTAATAGCAGTCATTTTCTTACACTCACTACACTATAATTCGAAACCAAAAGTCACTTTTGATGATCATTTATATAAGTTTTAAATTTCACTTGTTTTTCACTATGGGAATAATGCTTTGGTTCTTCCGATGGAAGTAAGTTATATTCTCTATAAAACTAAATACTTTTTTCTATAGTACGTAGTGATGATATAATATGTATCCACTTTAATGTGTGTTGTACGAGGGGTAGTCATAAAGTTTTAATTATCACCTCGAAAAAATGAAGCTGCGACCATGAAACTTGGTGATGGTGTTAGTCCTTTTCTACATATTCACCCTTCAACGCGACACATTTTTCCCAACGATAGATGACTTGACTTAGGCCTTGGTTGTAGAAGTCTGCATTTTGGCTGTTCACCTCAAAAATCACCTCGTCGTCATTCTGGAAATGCCTGCCACGCAATGGTTTCTTCATCTGAGAAAAGAGGAAGAAGTCACTGGGTGCCATATCAGGAGAATACGGGGTGTGGAAACATGTGGATTCACCACCACCGAAAAAGGCGAAGACCCAACCATCATCGGGCAGGGTGATGCTGAGTGTTTTTTGGGACATCCAAGGTGTGGTGCTGACAGATTATGCTCAGAAGGGGCAAACCATCACAGGAGCATACTACCGAAATCTCCTGACGAGGTTATGGAAGGCTATCAGGACGAAGCGTTGCGGGAAGCTGTCCAAGGGGATCCTTTTGCTTCATGACAACGCCCCAACTCATTCTGCACAGGACACAGTCAAACATGCTGCTTCTTTAGGCTATCAAATTTTCACTCTCCCCCCCCCCCCCCGTATTCTCTTGATATGGCACCCAGTGACTTCTTCCTCTTTCCTCGGATGAAGAAACCATTGCATGGCAGGCATTTCCAGAATGACGATGAGGTGATTTTTGAGGTGGAACGTTTCCTGAATAGCTAAAATGCAGACTTCTACAACCAAGGCCTCCGTCAAGTCATCCATCGTTGGGAAAAATGTGTCGCGTTGAAGGGTGAATATGTAGAAAAGGACTAACACCATCACCAAGTTTCATGGTCGCAACTTCATTTTTTCGAGGTGATAATTAAAACTTTATGACTACCCCTCATATGTCTTGAGCATGTTGCACAGTTTCACTAGTACCGATACTTTCTGCCACATTACAAGCATTAATGGAGTTCTAGTACTGACAATGTGTAGGAATTTAAAAGTTTTCTACCAGTTTTATTTATTGTTTTTTTATTTATTTATTTTTTTTATTTTTTTTTATTGACAGGAACATGTATGGTACATAAGTGTCAGCCTGAAAAGGCTTTTACTTTAACAGAGATGGTTAACAAACAGGAACATTTATATTTTTAATTGAGGTGACCGATCTTGACTGTAGTTGTTATTTTATATTCTTGTTGCCAGGGCTCTTATCAGAGGATTGGGGTGGTACAGCAAGTCCTTATGAAAGTTTTCTGTAAATTTCTGTATAATGTCGTAGAATGATTCTATTTCAAGCATGTCTTGTAGTTGTTTATTGGTGGTGCTATAGTCTGCACCAGTGATAGTTAGGGATACTTTTTTCTGTATAGCATGAAGACATCAGATAATTTGGAATTTTGTATTGCTCCAGATTTCGCAGCCATAGGTCATTTGAGATCTTATAACAGAAGTGTAAAGGATTTTTTTCAAGGGAAGTCTGATGTAAAGTGACTTCAACAATGGATATAGATGAATGAATCTGGCTAATGCTTTGTTACGAGCTGCTTCAACATGGTGATGAAATCGAAGTTGTTTATCAAGTGTAATGCCGAGGTATTTGACAGATTGTTTATAATAGATATCTCTGGAGAAGAGATTGAGGTGATCTTGTATTTTTGGCTTTCTTCTGGTAAAAATGATGGCTTGAGTTTTACGTATATTGACTTTTATTCTCCAGTTTCTTAGCCACATTTCCAAAAGGGTATCTGTCGGATACAGTGGGGAGAGCCATTAATCCTTCCCATTGAAGGCTTTGAGGAACCAACCTGGTCAAATACCCAATGTCCCATCCCTACCTTCCCATGGTGCAGCTGTTAGTAAGCATAATTTTACGAGCTGAACTAAAGGGAGGGGCTACTCATCCATTAGCACTGGTCCGCTTGATGAGTTAATGACTGAATTTGGTATAATTTTCCTCTATCCAATACCTAATTCCCTCTTTACCCTTTCCTATCCAGTCCTCTGACTGAACTCTTACTTTCTTCGACCCCGACGGCATTAGAGTGTTCGAGGCCTAGGGGTTCATTTCCCTTTCCTTCCTCCTCTTTCTACTTTTCTGTTCCTAGTGCTGACCTGCTATGGCAATAAAATCGTCCTCCAGTGGCTTAAGGAGGGAAAGCTGGTGATCAACATGATCTCCTAGCTAGGTCCAATGGACCTGTCGACCAACAGCAGGTGTGGTCCTCCAGACATTCTGGGGGTTGTGTGTGAATGAAGTAGCCACCAAAACGTTAAAATATGGTGTTCACTTAAATCGGCTACAACTTGCCATTTTCATAGAAATGGATTCGGAACACCTCAAAATCTGTGCTTCAGTGGCTGTCATGATAATATCTTTGAAAA
This sequence comes from Periplaneta americana, assembly GCF_040183065.1. Classification (NCBI taxonomy): domain Eukaryota; kingdom Metazoa; phylum Arthropoda; class Insecta; order Blattodea; family Blattidae; genus Periplaneta; species Periplaneta americana. The sequence continues at coordinate 120,428,539 of NC_091121.1, read as the reverse complement.
ATATTGGAGTGCAAGAGGTCAAATGACTTCATTGTCAAACGCCTGGCATTAGAAAACAACAACAACACATTTCCAATATTTTGAGTTGTTTGTGCGTAGTACATCCAATTTTATAAATTTTATAGTACTTACAGTTCCATCTATTGTTTCGTTTATAGACTATTACCATAGAAATAATCGACGTAATTCTACAGATAGCTGATTTTGACAATCGATTTGTAACTTGTCTCCTTGGCTTAATGGTTAAAGTGTTGGACATCTGCTGAAATATAAGGGTTCTTGGTTTGAATCCCAATGTTGGCAATGGTGAGTGAATAAAATGTACTATAGGTAGTTAATATATGTAAACATAGAGTGTAATTGTGGATATGTAAAAAAAAAAAATGTAAAAAGAAAGAGAGAGAAGACAAGAAAAGAGAAAAAAGAAAGATAGAAGAAAAGGAGAAAAGGTAAATAGACAAGTATATTTTCATTTTGAAAAGGCATAGACCAATAAACAATTAAATTAGATGAATATAGGTTGTGAGTTGTTAGAAGTTCATCAGCAAACGGCACTGAAGTGAACCAGTTGTCAGTGGTGACATAAATGTCGTAACCAGTATTCAGTATGTATAATAAGACATTTATGTTGATCTGATGATGGCAAATAAGACATTTATGTTGATCTGATGATGGAAAATAATTGCCGAAAACATTAATCCAATCTGTAAATGTGATATAGTTAATAATTAAGACTACACATTACTTGATAAGCAAGAAGACGGGCCCTATTTAACCTATATTCATCTAAATAGACAAGGATGATAGGGGAAAAAATAAGATAATCATTTTAGTTAATTCTCATATGGCTGTAGTAGTGATGTCATCTATGACATCATACCATTCCATCGTATCTTTAAAATTACTGCCTTCCTTTTGATGATGTTTGTAAGTAGGAAGCATTAAAGTTCCTGAAATATTGCAAGCATCATTGTAGTTAATTCGAAATATTTCTGGTATTAGTTGTCAGAAATGTATGATTTTTGGCTCATTTTGAAGGTTAAAATACATACTTCTTTCACACATGAAACAAAAAAAATTCTTAAATATTACAATTTTTACAAAACACTTGATATTATAAATATTATTTTCAATTCCAAAGACTCACTTTAAAATTTTAGAAAAAATTCCATAATTAATTCAAAGTTATTTATACAATCCTAGAAAAAATCAAAATGGTGTTCCTAATAAGTACTGAAAAATTAAATAAGTTACCAAATCATGCATCATGAATTGGCTGACTCACAATAGTAGACTTACCCCTACGGTGTGGTGCAGTGTGGTACCACAATGTGTACAAGGTCGAAGTTCTGGATGTGTAGATGAGTCACTGATCACTTTACAGTTTACCATGCTCATCACTTATTTTACACGAACTCAACATGCCATTTAATATTTAATGAACATTAAAATTTAGAGTTTTTACATTTTATGGCACACGGCTTTTGAAATTAATCAGGTATCTGTTAAATAATTTTAAATGTTCACCACTCTCCCCTCATTTTGAAATGAATAGGTTTTTTTATTATGGCCTGAGATATTGATACTGAAACATAAAAGTGCAGTTGTAAAGTGCCTCATACTACTTTTGCTTGTTGGTACTTGACTGCAAAACATTACTATGTTCCTTGTGTTCACTATCGATGAAAAACCGAAAACTGTATTGGAAATGTTCTTCTTGGCTCAATTAAACAATTTTCTTGGTGTTGTGATGGGGGTCTATTCTTGTTGAAGACTACTTTTCATTGCAAGTCTCTTAGCAGCACTCCCTATGTCACAAGATGAGATGTAACGAAAAAGAGCCATCTGCGCAAATTTGAAAATCATTTTTGTGGAAACATATGTTCAAAAAATTGGTTTTATTTTTGTACTGAGCACTCGGGCCATCAGAAAAATGTATTAACCCTTGAGAGCTCGCGCCTGTAAACTTCACGTCATGGCTCGCGCACGGTCAATTCGACCGTGCGTGGGAATGAAGCAGAATCTATATTTTTTGCTAATATCTGTTAGCACAAAAGTTACAAAAACATTATTTAACTGCAGTTTATTCATTAACATCAATATTATTATTACAAAAACATTATTTAACTGTATTTTATTCATTAACATCAATATTATTATTACAAAAACATTATTTAACTGTATTTCATTCATTAACATCACTGTTATTATGTATTAAAAAGAAGATGAATATGCCAATATCCAAGTAACCTTGAGTGTTCTTTATACTGTGAAAAATATATAAATCACATTATATGTTAAAGATTTTCATCAACGTCATGGCCTGGTATAGGAGTAACACAAAAATATGACGGTATTTCCACTTGTCCTATTCATTATAGTCATTATTGGTGTGAAATAGGCCTAAATTCAACAAACACAGAAGAAAATAATATTAGAAGATGAACTCACTTAGTCACATGACCTCACACGTATTACATATCTTCATCACTATCACCATCGGCACTTTTTTCAGGATTAGCACAAAAAGTGCAAGTTGACTAAGTATGTTCTTTGCAGATGAAGTGGCGGCATACATTACACCTCGTCTTAGACTTACGATTTTTCTTCCAATCGCAGAGATGGCACCTTCCTGGACCCATATCTTCTCCAGATGGAGGTGGATTTCTTTCTTCGGCAGTTCCAGTAATTTCTCTGATGTTTCTCTTCAGTTGATGCGGCAGATTTTTTAGTTGCAGTCTTTCAAGTAGATAATTTCTAGACAACTCCTTGCTGAGTGTTTGTAGGAATTTTCTTCGAAACATGTCAAATTGGCGAATATTGTGTTTCAGTATAATGAAACTATTGATGCCTGCTATGTTCAGTAGTGTAAAGAACAGAGTTAGAGGCCAGCGGTTACTGGTTCTTGCAACTGAATACCTAGCCTTGTACTCGTCCACCATGTTCACCCCTCCTTTCGTTGAATTATAAAACGTCAACATGTAAGTAAGGTTTTCTAGATTCTTCAGAGTCTGGATCAATTTCATCGGTATGATGCATGGTGGATAACAGCAACACCACCTTCTTCTTTTTCGGACAGTAGGACAGAAGGGTCTTGTCCTTGGTGAATCCGAAAACACTGCTATTTTCCATTGAACGACTTTGCAAAAATAAAGGGGGCACCTACCTCTTATTTTTTCTCAGCGTTCCAACTAATGTTAACTTGTGAGTTGTTAGAAGTTCATCAGCAAGCGGCACTGAAGTGAACCAGTTGTCAGTGGTGATGTTTCTCCTGGATCCACTGATTGGCTGCACCATCCTGTTCACAACACATTTAGCAGAGTTATCAACTTGGTAGGGTCCTTCAGGCTGCTTACCAGTGTAGACTTCCATATTCAGTGTATAAAAGGTTTTTGCACATGCCAGAGAGAATACCTTTATTCCATATCTTGCCGATTTTGTTTTTATGAATTGTTTGTAACTTCACCTTCCCTAAAAGATTCCAACATCTCGTCGATAGTGACGTATTCGCTAACAGTAAAATTCTCGGAGCATTTTTGAACAATTTGCTCAAAGAGAGATCGAATAGGAGCAAGCTTATCAACACTTCTGCGCTCTTGTCGAGTATTTGAATCATCAAATCTTAAAACTGTCACCAGGAACTTGAATTGTATCTAATTCATACAAGTTCTGAAATAAGGAACATCTGTCACATCAGCAGACCAAAGGTCGAACAGGTTCAGATGAGATGCTCTCAAAACTCCAGCCATATAAAGAAGTCCTATAAAAGCTTCCATTTCAGTTCTCGTTGTATTGTGAGCATCTCTTGGGCGGCTGTAATTTGGACGCACTTTTTCAATTTTTATATTTGTATGTCTAACAATTTCATCAATGATAGTGTCAGTAAAAAATAACTTCCAACACTGGAATGGAGTCGATGCGCTCCTTGCTACCTGTTTTACACCAGGTATGAACCTTACTATATTATGTTCGCCAACACGTCTGTTACGTGGTGGACAGTGCATTTCCCATGTTGTTACTCCATCTTTCCCTGTATAAATTGGACCTGGAACAAGGTCTACTTCCTCATCTGCTGATTGAGCAGAGTTTGTGTTATGATCGATTTCGTCAATCATATCTTCTTCTTCTTCAACGTCCGATTCAATGCTATCAATTGGTCTGATAATTTCTTCTTCATGGAACAATTGTCTTCTGACTGCACCAGCTTCCCTTCTTGTTTTTTCTTCCCGGGCCATTTCCTTTTCTACACTATCAATAAGGTTTCTTATCCTTTCTCCCTCTTCATCCATATTTCTACACGGCAATGTACAGGGATCAGTAGTGAAAATAAAGTATTACACTGACAAAAACGTACGTATATGTGAAAAGTTATAAATATAAGAAAAAACTACATTATACTTATACACCAAGTAAACAATACAAAGTTGCGTAGTGACTCGCACATAGTTGAAACGACCAGGTCTCTATAACAACAGTTTCAAATCAAATTGACCAATAGCAAAGTGCATGACAACAATCACATCTTATTCTGGAAGAGTCGAATGAAAGGTACTGAAGGGGTGAGCGGCAGAACTCAAGTGACCTTGAAGCAGAAGCTAAACGTTTATCACACCCGGTCGAAAAGACCGTGCGCGAGCTCTCAAGGATTAATGTATGTAGTACTACCAATTCCTGTTAAAAAATTGCAACATTTTTCTTTGGTAAAGGTGTAAAGCATTGGTATGTGTTTTAAACATTCCGAAATAGTAACAAAATTCTTATGCTTTATGTCATCATCCTCTTTATAGTAAGCCACAAAGGGATGGATCATGGCCTGCCTATTGTTCCAATGCATGCCCTGAAGGAATCCTGGATAATAAATGTGTAATTTTCTGAAAAAATCGTTTATCACTATGCACTCTCCTGACCCCAGGTTTTCTTTGCATTCCTTCAAAAATAAATTCTGTTGCTGAGCTATGAACGAATGAGGCAGTAAGTTTGGTTGATAATTTGTCTAGGAAGTCCTCAACTGGTGATATCAGGGTTCTTAAATTTGTGTGATATGCTGTCATCCATTGTATGTAGGTAATTTATTCTATAGAGTGTTCATCAGAGAATTGTCATAAATGGTGTATTAAATTTTCAGTTCCTGGACAAGCATTACATCTCTTTAAATAACAGATGATGGGGGGATTGCAGATGATTTGTGACAAACAGTCTTTATGATTAGTGAGAATATGATCTGAATTTGCAGTGATATGAGAAATATTAATACCATCAACTGTCAATTTAACATTTTCGTGATGAGCACAAACACAAACTGAATGGTGTCACTAGTTCCAGGGAGGAACACATTCTTTTGGTTTCAGTTCGGAAAATTTTGAAAATCCTATTTTGATGTCAGGATACCTATATTTGAAACACTGATATGTTTCTTTAAGGTTACATAATATCGTTTCTGCTGAATTCTCTTTCCAATTTCTTTAACAGAAACAATCCTTATATACTGCTCATAACCCTTCTTACTTCATCGGAATTATAAAATTCAACAACCTTTCCTACTGTAGAAGGTTCAAGACTTTTTCCAAATTTAGGGTTAGAAGTTGCTAAAATACCCTTTTCTGTGGTTACTTGTTTAGATATTCGTATCATGTGAGAGGTGGCGTCAAAATGCTATTTTATTTTTTTTATAGGACCAAGTGTCAAAAATTGTTAATACTGTATTTGTATTTTAAGATTTCTGTCATCTGTTTCATGGAAAGAAGCTATTAGTTTTTGTATTATATGACACTTACTTGAATCTCCATTTGAAGAAGTGTCTTCAATATGAAATATTTTATCCTTCATTGTTGTTGATATTTTCTGCAATTTTTCTCATGGATATCGTTTTTGCATCAGTTTTCTTTTCTTTATTGGTGTTTCTTCAAACGTCACTAAACTCTCATTCAATTTCACTACATCTAAGGATTCTTCTTGAACTAACTTACAGAGGATGAGGAGAGGATATCACTATCTGGATATTCATTTTTTTCTATTGTTGCAACTTTGGTATTACTAATAGAGATAAACATTACTCACTTGCACGTTGCTCTTTAGGAAGTTTTGATGTTTTAATGCAGCAACTATTGCACGCTTCTAGATCACGAGACAAGGTCACACCTTCCATTTTTAGTTTTACAAGCATTTGAGAGGTCACAGGTCTTAATTTTTAATTCAAAACTCTGTGGTTAGACATTTAAATGGATTAAAACAGTAACTATAATTCCGTACTACCAAGTCAGTCATGATTTTACACACACACACACACACACACACATACATACATACACACACACACACACAATACAACATGATACTTCGAAAGTCTTACATTACCTAAAGGGCTACTGCTGAATGCTGATGGGCATACGTGCTTCTAAAACTTTAGGTTATCTCTTTATTTGTAGTAACACTGCATCACTGATAACGCCTTTTGTTGAGAAGCAGCATCCTCATCACCCCCTCTTGCTCTGACTAGCATAGGTCTGAGCCATCTGCCCCAAACACACCATCAGTAAATTATTTGTACAAGTTCTTATTCGAATACCATTCTGATACCATTGGAGTTCTACATAAAACATTTCCAAGAATGTAATGATATTGTTTTTTTCTTTTTAGAAGTCCCTGCTATATAAAAACATATTTTAAAAGTATAAACCCCTAAAAGGGGCCCATTTTATATTCTTATTGAACCTTAAAAAATAGTGTAAAATAGTGCAATTTTTGCACTTTAAAATGACATTGTTTGGGACTTCAAGGTTGGCACTTCGCCAGGTTTGGTACCTCAGGGTTGGTAATCCTCCATAAGGAGGGCGTCTACAAACATGATGGTGTACTGTTGCGGCTAGAACATCAAGGACAATAAAGCACATTATTCTACAGTCCACATGTGTTTTATTCAACAATTCGAGGTACCAGGACTTTACATTTGGTCCTTGTGAACCGGATAAGTATTAGTGACATTGGAAACACAGGTAACAGTGCAAAAATCAGTGAAACATAAAAGTGAATTTGTGGTCAAAGTCCAAGATGGCTAAGGATGAATGCTGTGAATTGTACAAGGAAAGGCAAGTTCTGTGAGAGTCATCTGGCGGCTTGACAGTCAACTCCTAGCACCAGGCTACCGAAGCTACAATCCAGAATTTCCACTTAGCGGCCTTGCACTGAACTCCAAGGGCTGCAATCCAGTACCATCAAGACGTCCAGGTTAAACGAAGGTCGTTGACCAAGGAAACAACTGAGGCCAGTAATTCTAACAATCAGCTTGGCAGTGAGATTCAAACTATTGTTATCAACAAGGTAGGAAAATAAATTACAACATGAGTGATTCAAAGATACTTATACATCAGAGAGGTTTAGCTAAGGCTAGTTTAACCAGGCTTGAAACATTTCTTGGAAGGGTTCATGAAGTAACAGAACCGGGTATGATCAAGGTAAAATATGAGAGACTAGAAAGCATACAAATGAAATATGAAGAAAGTCAAGTTCAATTAGAAATGATAGCAGACGAAGATCATTCAGAGGACAGGATAGAATTTGAAGAGCGGTATGATAGAGTAAAATCAAGATTTTAACAATAATGGAAAGCAGTAATAATGTTGCACAAGAGAGCAATCAACCCGTTGTTGAAGGGAAAATAAAGTTGCCGATTATTAGTCTGCCTAGTTTCAATGGAGATTATAGCACTTGGCTCAACTTTAGGGATACGTTTAGCAGTCTAATGGTAAAAAGTAGTGATTTAGCAGAAGCTCAAAAAATGCATTATTTATTATCTGCACTAAAGAGAGAACCACACAAACTAGTAGAAAATCTAACAATATGTGATGCAAATTTTAGAATTGCTTGGGACATGGTTTATCAGAGATACAACAATGGAAAACTTATTACGTCGAAACATGCGACAGCAATCTTGTCACTTCCAACAATCAGCAAGGAATCACACAGAGATTTACTGTCATTAGTGAGCCAAGTAAAGAGCAATATGAATGCGTTAGAAGCGCTATCTTTAGAGGTTCCATTACATGAAGTACTATTGTTACAATTGATACTGGAGAAAATAGACAGAGTAGGCACAAATGGGAATTAAGCTGCGCAGATCGAAATATGTCAACACTCAAGGAGTTATTGGATTCTCTTGAACATAAATCTCAAGCATTAGAAACAATAAGGGTACGACTCCGATACCTGAATATAGAGTAAAGTTAGATAGAGGAAAGCAAGTGAGTAAAGCATTGATAATGACACAACCTAGATGTTATTATTGTAACCAGTCACATTCTCTGTACAATTGTCAAGATTTTCATGTAGCAGTATGCAGGAGAGGAAGAACTGGGTTCTTAAGCACAGACACTGTTGGAACTGTTTGCGAAGCCAACACTTAGTGAAGGATTGTCGAGCCGGGACCTGCAAACAGTGTGGAGCGAAGCACCATACACTCCTACATCCAAACCAGACAGCAGAGACACAACAAAGGGATTCCGTGACTACACAACAGACATGTCACAGCGTCAACAATGAAGTAAAGTCACATGTATTGTTGTCAACAGCCATCGTAATGGTGAAGAATGCGCAAGGAGACTTACAACAATGTAGATGTGTTCTTGATAGTGGTTCACAATGCAATTTTATGACTGAAGAATTAGCACAGAGATTGAGATTACGAAAGTCAGTGGAAAAAATTCCTATACAAGGAATAAATGGAACACCATTGAAAACTACACATTGCATGTATACTCAGTTATCATCAACAGATGGAAAGTTCACAGCTGATACAAAGTTCTCAGTGATTTCTAAGATCACGGGGAAGATGCCTGCAGTCTATGTAAAATACAAGAAGGAAGATATCCCATCTGAAATGAAACTAGTGGATCCTACTTTCAACAAACCAGGGAAGATTGATCTACTGATAGGAGCTGAACTATTCTTCCGAATATTGCGACCAGAAGCATGGGTGGACGTAAACGACTGTCTATCCATGCACAACACAAAACTAGGGTGGATATTATCTGGTAGGATTCAAGCAACGACAGCAGAGGTTATTTCGACTATAGCAGTAACATCACTTCTTTACTTGTAACAGGGACAACTTAGAACATCAACTACAGCGTTGCTGGGAATTAGAAGATATTCCAGAAAGAACAAGAACAGTAGAAGAAGAAGAATGTGAAAAACATTTTGTAGCAACGACAACAAGAGATCAAACTGGAAGATTTGTGGTACGACTTCCTCGACATCCAAATCATCAGCAGTTAGGAAAATCTTTTCAAGAGGTATATAATAGATTGCAACAGATGGAGTGACGTTTCCAAGGGCAACCACTACTTCAAGAAGAATAGGCCTACAGAGCCATATGGTTAGTGATCTGCTGACTTATTCCCAGGGCCTAACTAACCAAGAAGAGAGGCAATGTAAACAAATTCATAAAACATATTGCAGCCTCAGTTACTACCTACTACCTATCTAACATACATTTCTCAAATACACCAATGATATAAAATCTTTACAAGAAAAAAAGTTGTACTCAATGTAGTACAATGTACTAAAAACTGTGGTTAATTTACACAGAAAGAAAGAGTGACAACTAAACCAGTAAGTCAGTATAGAGAAAAATAAATTTTGTTACTAAATAGTTTTCCTGCAGCAATAATTGTCACATTTACACCTTCACTCTTTTGGTTATTTTGCCTTTCTTTCTCTAGGCAGGCAAAGCTCTTAATAAGGCATATACAAATTGAAAATATTGTATGTACTAATTAGACAGAAACCAGATGAGAAGAGCAAATGACTGTTATGCAGTGCTCAGCTTCAGAAACAACTATAGAACCTAACCTTTCGTACATGCCGATCAGACATTATAAATAACTTATGATTAAAAAACACATATAAAATCACACTCAACATTAAATTTGTCACAACACAGTCCTTATTGTTACTTTTGGCTATAAACACCACTTACAAAAAACTAAAAACATAGGCCTACATCTTTTTCAGAACATAACATTAAAGGTCTGGAAATCAATACCAGCATTGTGTTCAAAATATGTCCACAACAATAGTTATTACCATAACATAAAATTGTGGATTTTAAAAACAAATAAGGTTCTAGTTTCATTTCCTTCATAATTAGCCTACCTTTTTCTGATTTAATTTTTTTAATATAAAAATTCTACTAATAATTTTCTAAGCATGTTAGAAATTAAATTTTCACTATTTAGATACACATGGTGACATATGTCACAAAAAATAATAAAGAAAGAAAACAAAGTAGTACCAGAGCGGGTAGAATAGAAAGTGATATTACTTTCACTAGTCCAGCGGTTCGTTACAGAGAGGCGCTAGCTCTGTTTTTCGACCGCCGTTTCAGGAGTGCTATTCAAGTCAATGTAAAAAATACCCACTAGATGAAAGTATATTATAGTTTATCACAACATTTTACTTATTTTTAAAATGTAACTACTACATTAACTACTCTTGAGTTATATCATACACTCCCTGAATTGTAAATATGAGTATAATAATCAACAGAAAACTGGAACATTCTGCCAGCTTCAGAGAGAAGTACGCAAAAAAAGTACATCTTCGCAAAACTGAACATTTTTGTGATGATGTGAGTAGGGGAGAGTGGGTAGGAATGGGACATTTTTCAGAATATTTGAATTTCAACTAAAATTTAATTACTTATTTGATGTTGTTACATCTTGGTACAATCTTTATTTGTTGAACATACTTGGGACCTAATGAGCTCCACTCAACTTCAAAAAATATTTATGAAAATCATTGTTATATTTTGTATTGCATATTGTCCCATTCCTCCCACAGAGTAGGGGGAATGGGACAGCTTGCAGGAGCTTTGGGACACCACTTAATGGACATTAGCAAACATCTGAAAACTAACTCCAAATGAGTAAAGGCACCTAGTTCTCTGTGTCCCAACACACTTTGAAGGTTGTGGTAACTTTATAACTATATCAGATATTTGAACACAACTGATATCCTCCTTGCTTGTCTGGGAATATAAAATCGCTAGAGTCCTGTTTCCTCTTCATAAAATTCAGTATCAAATCTCCATTATTATTATTATTATTATTATTATTATTATTATTATTATTATTATTATTATTATTATTACTATTATTATTATTATTATTATTATTATTATTATTATTATTATTATTATTATTATTATTGTTTTATTTGCATTACTGTGCTGGACTTTAATAGGCTTACTGGCAGTTGGCAAACACATTCATATAAATAAATTATTATTATTATTATTATTATTATTATTATTATTATTATTATTATTATTATTATTATTATTATTATTATTATTATACTGTTTTATTTGCATTAGGCGAGAGTGGGTAGGTTTGGGACACATGTTTCATTTTGAATTTGGCGCACAGTTAGAAGTTCTTGTATCCACCCATAGATCTCTCTTGAAGCAACTTCCCCTGTTATGTTGTATGGCAGCACAAGGCTTGCTAATATTTATGCTGTACACATACACATATATACATATGTATGCTTTTTACACACAAAAACACAAAATATGGACAGCATAAAATCTCCTCAGAAAAATGTATATCACAGACATAGGAATGAGCATGCAGTTTTGTGTCTTTTCGTGGAATTGCATTCCACCACTTCTGGAAAATAGCCTTGTCTTTTGGTGGAGAAAAGAAACGTCTTACCTCCTTACAGGTTATATAACTGGATTCACATCTGCAAACAAATAATTAGGTATATTTCTACTCACTTACTCACTCACATAAACGGCACAATAAAGATCACTCGAATACAAGAAATTTCTCTCTAACTTTGCAGCAGAGCAGGTTCTATCAGCTCTGTCCACAGTACGAAGAGGAAAACTGCAGTCTTAAAAAGATCGTCACATCTAAGTTTTGTTCAGTTGCTGCGGCGACAGCAGAGGATTTAAAAGTCCCATCAGACTCTAGCAGAGTTACCACACTTTCTCTTCTACCCACTCTGGTAGTACTATCGTAATATGTATATGGTATCTAAAAGAGGCTAATGTAAATGTGAAAAAAAATATCTCCAGTTTTCTGAAAAACAATTATAAATATTGGAACTTTCAAGTACAAATTTCAGTCTAAATAGATTACACAAGAAAATGTCAATGTTCTATTTTTTAAACACAACACTGCCAGAGCTGTATTGTAGTAATATAAGAATACAAATGTTCCAAACAAAAGTAACTTTTTGCACTTTAAACCCATAAATTCATTCTAAATTACGTACATATATGAGGCATTCCATGTCAAACCGAACATGACAACTTAGTATTAGCTCCAAACGTTTTTTATACATTCTTTATATTAAATTAAATAACCCATCTCTATTTTTTTCAGGTGGACACAATTACGTTTTTAAAAAATTTACGTGCAACATAATATGAAAATCTTACTTTGAGAGAGGAACATAGGTTAAGGGTGTTTGAGAATAAGCTGCTTAGGAAAATATTTGGGGCTAAGAGGGATGAAGTTACAGGAGAATGGAGAAAGTTATACATCACAGAACTGCACGCATTGTATTCCTCACCTGACATAATTAGGAACATTAAATCCATTTGTTTGAAATGGGCAGGGCATGTAGCACATATGGACGAATCCAGAAATGCATAGAGAGTGTTAGTTGGGAGGCTGGAGGGAAGAAGACCGTTGGGGAGGCCGAGACGTAGATGGGAAGATAATATTAAAATGGATTTGAGGGAGGTGGGATATGATAGACACTGGATTAATCTTGCTCAGGATAGAGACCAATGGCGGGCTTATGTGAGGGCTGCAATGAAACTTCGGGTTCCTTAAAAGCCAGTAAGTAAGTAAGAAGTGGTTTTGACAGAGTGGTCTATTGCCAAATATAAACTACAGTAAGGTAATTAAAGCTCACACTGAAAGAAATTCACATCTCAAGTAAAATCAGGTAAACTCAAGGAAATTCATACCGCGAACCTGTTTCACACACTCCAAATCGAATTGTAAAAGGGCAATAAAATAATTTCCGTTTCTAAGAATGCTTCTAACATGGTGGCCTACTTATACTAATATTGTTTTGACATAATCGGTCGTCACATTTGTAAAACAAAATAGTTATACATGAAATATGGTGATTTTTTTAATAAAATTTATAGAAAATTAATTATATTTTGCATCTCGAAAATCCAAACTGATGGAACATTTTTCTTGTTATTTTTGTATTCATAAGGTCGAAAGTAGCAAGAATTTGTTAGTTTTATGTTTGGTGCAAAATGACTGTTGACCAGTGTTATATATTATTGTTCTGATCTATGTTAACTGTTTCCAGTCTTATAATATGTTTCTGCAAATACTGAAAATTAGTGTATTCCTTAACACTTCACTACAAGAAGTCGCTGACAACAGAGGTCACTGTGTTCACATTGAATAGATATCAAAAAACAGTTTCCATTCCTACTGGTACATAATTTTCCCAAAATGTATTCATGAAACATAGCATTCTTAATACAGATTCAAATTGCAAAGATGTAATAATAATAAAAAAAGACAGTTACAGCTGGGGATCGAGCATGGAACATTTTCGTGGAAGGCTAATTAATGTGCTGCCATTTGGTTATCAAGGAGATACAGAATGCAGGAGGATAATGTTGAAGTTGTGATAATAGAGTATCTTGTTAATATAATTATTTATCTTGTTTATACAAACTTTTTGATTCGAAGTCAAATATGCTATTTGTGTTAGCATAGATAATTAGGCCTATCTCTAATATCTATTTTTTCAATCAACCACATTTGCACATAAAAATGCTGACTGGACTTTATTGGGAAGCATGAAAGCAAAGGAAATATGTCCAAGCATTTGAGCATTGGATTACTATTAGCCTACTACTACTACTACTACTGCTACTGCTGCTGCTGCTGCTACTACTGCTACTGCTACTGCTACTGCTACTACTGCTACTAATACTACTACTGCTACTGCTACTACTACTACTGCTGCTGCTGCTGCTGCTGCTGGTGCTACTGCTGCTGCTCCTGCTGCTGCTGCTGCTACTACTGCTACTGCTACTGCTACTGCTGCTACTACTGCTACTACTACTACTACTACTACTACTGCTGCTACTGCTACTGCTACTGCTACTGCTACTGCATTTGCACATATAAATGTACCAGTAGTTCGCAATATCCTGAAACTTGATTGCCATGAATGTTCTTGTAAATCACAACCTCAGGATCAGTTTTAGATTGTATTATATTGCTTTATATGCATGTTGAATTTATGCTGATAACTGTACCATTTGTCACTCAGTTAAAAAAAACACGGTTGTTTTCGAAAGTGTATACATCAGTTGATTAGTAACCAATAATGAATGGCAAAATGGGTCAGCAATGGACAGTGAGGATTTATTTTCACGCAAGTTGATTTACTTATTATTTTGTTGATGTCCCTGTTTCTGGTTATTACTACTAAGCTGTTGTTTGGAGTAGCCAGACATAACTTATTTTGATAGAATCAGCATGTAATTCTGAAATGTTATGTTGCAGGACACGGAATACTAAAACTTCTATTTCTGAATATTAATATTTAATTTTGTCCTTCACCTGGCTCTTTGTATGTTTTGAAGTCTTTGGTGGGTTCGGATAATATTACAACTGAACTTATTTTCAAACACCTTGCTGTACTTTCATATAATGTGATTCAGCAATCAGATTAGTGTTGGTTTGAGCATTTATTTCCAAATGAATGTGAAAATTAATTCAGTAGTTATTTTATTGTCAAAACAATTTTCATGGTGTTTGATGAAAGAGAAATGAAGAATTAAAAAGTCCTGCAAGGCTAACATCAAACTTTAATGTTATACTTTAAATTCTAAAATGTTCTCATTCTACAAGCACTGAATCCCTAGACCTGTTCTGTCATTAGAACCTATTTCTGCCATCAGGGTCATGAGTCCATATGTGCAATATAAATTAACATCAAGACTTAACTCATAACCTCTACAACGCAAAATGGCAACTGAGCTATGTTTCCATGTTAGGCTTATTATTACTGCTTTGTATGTAATATTTATATTCTTTTAAATACCATCAAAAAAGGAAATTACATAAAAATAATTTTTACATTTTACAGTTCTGTGAAGCTTCTTTAGGTGAGCATTTATTTTTTTTTCATGTGGTTGATCACACCCTCTACCAGGAGGACCAGAGATTCCTCTAGACAAAATGTCTTACTGAATGTGTGCCTTGTTTGCCTGAGTTTAGTGTAAGGTACCACTATTTCGCCAAATTTAATTTCCCCCTGTGGTGTTGGCTACTATGTGGCTCGACTTAGCAGGGTTACTACATGTAGGCAGTGAACTGATTTGTAGAGAGCCACTGGCGTGACAAGTGGCACATGGTATCCAAGGTTACAAGCGGGCATAGGTTTGAATCCCTCTTGGGCCGATAATCTGCTTTGATTTTCTCCCAGGTTTTCTTCATTTATAAAGCAAATGTCTGGTAATCTCATGGCGAATCCTAGGCACCATCCTCCCAAATACTATTTCACTAGGTACGGTATATATTAGTAATGCTACATAACCTCGTAGTTCGCATTATTAAAAACAATAACAGATTAAACAACTTTTGCCTGGTCATTGAGAAACAACAAGCACCTTAGAGACATGTTTATAATTGGAAACGAAAACAAAGACAACTGATGTTTAAGAAATTGCAACTGCTTCCTCAATCAGCATTATGATACATTACAAGGCATTACTAAATCACACATCAATGTTTATGTGTGTTAGTTACAATACAATTGTTTAGCGGTGACAGCTCTTATCACTTGAAGCAGACTGCAGTAATTCCGAGAAAGTTGCCAGCTGTCACATCTAAGCAACTGCACTGAATATTCAGGTGACGATTAATCTGAAATGAGGCCTTTGTCGAAAATTATTTGATGAAAACTTAATTTTCAAGTGTTTTATGTGAAAATATGTATTTACATTTTTAAAAATGTCACAATGTGTTTTTATGTAAATTAAAACTTAAAATATATGCTCAGGTGACCTTGTTCAAGACTTAAAACACAATTACGACTTTCTATTACAGCGCAAATAAAATATTTATTTACCTAAGAATCCTAGCTTTACCCATCACTGTTTGTCTTAGTCTACAGACCACTCTTCCACAGGACCTATTACTGTTTGTCTTAATCTATAGACCACTCTTCCACAGTACCTGTTACTTTTTGTCTTAGTCTACAGATCACTCTTCCACAGTACTCATTACTGTTTGTCTTAGTCTACAGACCACTCTTCCACAGTACCCATTACTGTTTGTCTTAGTCTACAAACCATTCTTCCATAGTATTCATCCCTGTCTTAGTCTACAGACCACCCTTCCACAGTACTCATTACTGTTTGTCTTAGTCTACAGATCATTCTTCCACACAGTACCCATTACTGTTTGTCTTGTTTATCGACCACTCTTCCACAGTACTCATCACTGTTTGTCTTAGGCTACAGACCATTCTTCCACAGTACTCATTATTGTTTGTCTTGTCTACAGACCACTCTTCCACAGTACCCATTACTGCTTGTCTTAGTCTACAGACCACTCTTCCACAGCAGGGGCGTATTTTGCGGGCTACCGGCGGTAGCCCAAGGAAATTACAAAAGAAAAAGTTTATAATATAACATAATGTAATAATTTTGTATTATTAGTTTTACCATAGTAATTAAAATTAAAGTAATTGTTAGATATATTTTGTGTAATAATAGGGTCAGCGGTAGCCCAAACCCTTTAACCAGTATACGCCACTGTTCCACAGTACTCATTACTGTCATTTTATGAAAACTTCTTTCTTTCATTCATTACAATTTTTATTTCGGAAATAGATGATGGTCTGAGGGTCAATATAAAGAATATAAAGAATGGTCAATCAATTCAAAGCCAACTTCATCAATTTTCTGCAATGCAATCAGGAACTTGAATATTTTGCTACAATGTTTCTCCACAATTTTTCCCGAAACTTAGCCAGTAATGAAGAATAATATACTCCTGTCAGTTTTACTTTTTATAAGCCATCTGCTGTAATTATTTCGTCTTTATCTAAAAAAAACTGGTGTGAGGGCCTTTCCTGCCAATTTTTGAATGAGAAATTTCTTTGAGCAGAGACAACCAGAATATTTCCATTCATTTGATTATTTTTTTCTTTCTGAATCATAATGATGGAACCATGTTTTGTCCATAGTTACAATATGATCCAAAGAGTTACAAAGCAACTTGGAAATTGTTGCTCTTTAGTTGTTTCTGATCAACATTCAGACATTTAGTGTCAGCATATAATTTTCTCATACACAAATCATGATGTAATGTGAAAGACACGTTCACAGGAAATTGTCAATGTCTCTGACATATGTTTGATCTTCCAAAATCATGTCATGCATGGCATTAATATTTTCTGGAGTGGTCACAGAAAGGTTTTCCAACATGATGTTCATTTTTCATCTCTTAAATTCCACAATCCTATTTTTTATCCTTCTTTATAATCTTTTGATGTTCACATTAAACCTGACTACCTTCACTTAATATTTTCTAGACATTTGCACTTATATTCACTTATTCTTTCTTATTATAATAGTTTATTGGACATGATTCACTTCACTACACTTTCCTATCTCTCTTCCGTTTAATAGCCACTATTTCAATTTTATAAACGTTCCCTATGTGTCACTGTCCTTCACCTCTTAATCACACCTGCCCCTTATGCACAAACTTCTCAAATTACAGCTTTTCCAGCAAATCTTGTTATCTTCTCTGCCTGTTTTTCTCACCTACCTTTTGACTATTGTGAAAGGTAAGAAACAAGAGTTAGAAGTCCCACAGCTGGCAGAAAACTCATATTAGTAGAGAATCCACTTAACAAACAATCAATAGAACATTACTTTTATTTAGATCAATATTTAAAAAATCGGATACTGACACAACAATAATGAAAGTTTCAGCACTAGAAACAATCAATTCAAAATATCCACAGACAGAATGGCTTCAAATCTTTAAGAACGGATCGCTCAGATCACTTGAAGAAGGCACTGGAACTGGAATTACATGCCCTTTTTTTCAGTTTACCATAATGTTGATCCATGCCCACACCACATGTGTGTAAAAAATTGTCTAATGGAATATGTGAACACCTACTCTCATGGACTGAAGACGGAGAAATCCCGAAAACTGGAAACAGTCTATTCGCTATTAGTTCAAAACTGCAGGTAAGACTACCATCAAGACCTTAATACTAAGAAAACTGAAGATTACAAATTCAAGTATAGTGAAAGAATTTATATATTGTTATATATAAGAATCTACAGTTTTAAGAAAGGCGTACAGTACGTTTGTTACAAAGTCACTATTGTAAGTCCACTTGTAGTTCACAGCTGCATGCTAAAATTATCATGCAATAAAAGCATAGGATTCTCTTTCATACAACTAACAGTCTGCTTCATTATAAGTAATATTTTATGTCACAACTTAGACTACAAAAATTAAACTTAACCCATTAGCGCTGTGTGTTGCCATATGACAAAACAAATTGTCTTATTTTGAAATAGCCTGCTAAGAATCAGACTACAAATATAAATGCAGAAAATGTTTTATTCGATGTGTGGACAGTGATGTCAATTTCATTTTGTTTTTCATAGTGCTAGCATGTTCATTGTTGGTTCTTGGTGCTATGTCAAGTTATGAAGAAATGGACGTAGAGTTTTAATAAGTATATTTTGTTATTATGTAAAATAATTTTTTTCTTTCCTCTTTTCTATTTCTTTATGTTAAAATGATAAACTTCAATAAATATGTTTATTATATATTATAAAAATTGTAATCGAAAGTGGTTCAGCTAAGCCCTTTTCTACTTCAGCATTGCCATATGGTGCCTATATAGTCCGAAATGCAGAAATAAGACTTCCGAATAAAGAGAGAATAGGTGTAATCTTCATCTTACGATGTTTGGTGACGTATACACGTCCGTTGATGTGACATATTAATGAATTTAAATACTATTATAGTCACAATCATGCCATGGTATGAAATAAAAATTTCACAACCTCGAGCGGGAATCGAACCTGCGACTTCCTGTTCTCCGGTCAGGCGCTCTACCGGTCAGGCGCTCTACCACTGAGCTATCGAGTTCGTCTCACGCCAAAGGCTCGGAATTATCCTTTCATACTGGCGACTCTGTTATAGAGTACTGTCCATAGCGTCTGATCTAGTCAGCACTGCTTATGGGTTGAAAGAAACTTTCACAAATGTAATCTTCATCTTACGATGTTTGGTGACGTATACACGTCCGTTGATGTGACATATTAATGAATTTAAATACTATTATAGTCACAATCATGCCATGGTATGAAAGAAAAATTTCACAATCTCGAGCGGGAATTGAACCTGTGACTTCCTGTTCTCCAGTGAGGCACTCTACCACTGAGCTATCGAGTTCGTCTCACGCCAAAGGCTCGGAATTATCCTTTCATACTGGCGACTCTGTTATACCCATAAGCAATGCTGACTAGATCAGATGCTATGGACAGTACTCTATAACAAAGTCGCCAGTATGAAAGG
Source organism: Periplaneta americana (assembly GCF_040183065.1). Classification (NCBI taxonomy): domain Eukaryota; kingdom Metazoa; phylum Arthropoda; class Insecta; order Blattodea; family Blattidae; genus Periplaneta; species Periplaneta americana. The sequence continues at coordinate 120,408,923 of NC_091121.1, read as the reverse complement.
ATAATTCCGAGCCTTTGGCGTGAGACGAACTCGATAGCTCAGTGGTAGAGCACCTGACCGGAGAATAGGAAGTCGCAGGTTCGATTCCTGCTCGAGGTTGTGAAATTTTTCTTTCATACCATGGCATGATTGTGACTATAATAGTATTTAAATTCATTAATATGTCACTTCAACGGACGTGTATACGTCACCAAACATCGTAAGATGAAGATTACATTTGTGAAAGTTTCTTTCAACCCATAAGCAGTGCTGACTAGATCAGGCGCTATGGACAGTACTCTATAACAGAGTCGCCAGTATGAAAGGATAATTCCGAGCCTTTGGCATGAGACGAACTCGATAGCTCAGTGGTAGAGCGCCTGACCGGAGAACAGGAAGTCACAGGTTCGATTCCCACTCGAGGTTGTGAAATTTTTCTTTCATACCATGACATGATTGTGACTATAATAGTATTTAAATTCATTAATATGTCACATCAACGGACGTGTATACGTCACCAAACATCATAAGATGAAGATTACATTTGTAAAAGTTTCTTTCAACCCGTAAGCAGTGCTGACTAGATCAAACGCTATGGACAGTACTCTATAACAGAGTCGCCAGTACGAAAGGATAATTCCGAGCCTTTGGCGTGAGACGAACTCAATAGCTCAGTGGTAGAGCGCCTGACTGGAGAACAGGAAGTCGCAGGTTCGATTCCCGCTCGAGGTTGTGAAATTTTTCTTTCATACCATGGCATGATTGTGACTATAATAGTATTTAAATTCATCAGAAAATAGGTATTGAATATAGTGACACATTGGTAGACCCACCAATAATAATAATAATAATAATAATAATAATAATAATGTTTTATTTTCGCTGGCAGAGTTAAGGCCATAAGGCCTGTCTGTTGTGGGTCAACAATGTGTTCAGCTATCACCTGCAGTAAGACAAATTCCAACCTCTGCAAATACAGTAAATTGGATGGCAGAGAGAGAAGAGGAGAAATTAAATAACTCTAATATTCGATGGGTAAAAGGAGCAGATTTCGATATTGAAAAACCAACTACATTTCCAAATTCAGATTATACTATGTACGAACATATGTCATTAATTCGAATTTTTTTAGCAATTTATTGAAAATGAACTGATTTAATATTTAGTTGAAGAAATTTTGCTGATCCGAAGATAACTGCAGATGAAATGTGGTGTTTCATTGCGATTTTATATGTTGGTGGTTACAATACTTGCCATCTAAGCAACAAACAATGACACGAAAAATGTGACTATACCTCAGTCCATGCGAAGAGATAGGTTTCTTCAAATCTGTCGTTTCTTACACTGTGCAGACAGCAATGGAATTGATAAAAATAACAAAGCTTGAAAAATACGTTCTCTGATCAAAATGTTGAAAAAAAAAAGGTGCATTGATAATTTTGTATCTGAAAAACACCTGTCATATGATGAAAGTATGGTGAAATATTATGGGCGTCACTACTTTAGCAGTTCATCTGTGGTAAGCCCATTCGATTCGGCTACAAAATATGGAGCCTAAATAATAAAAACAGTCAATTTGAACTGTACCAGGGAAAAGGACCTAAATCAAACCCAGACTATGAGAAGATATTTGGCAAGGCTGCTAATCCATTACTTGTACTACTTAATGAACTTCCCGATAAAAAGAACCTAAGTTCAATTTTTACATGGATAATTTGTTCATTGGTGCAAATCTTTTTTCATTTCTAACATTTCATGGATATACAGCAATTGGAACCATTCATGGAAATCGAATTGCCAGAGATTGCTCCTTTACCAGTAAAAAATGTTTTTCAAAGACAGAGCAAAGATATTTCGAGACTGCTATGGAAATGGGACATCTGTATGTGCGATGGATGGATAACACCATCATTACTATGATATCTACCTCTTGTGGCATCGAAGAAATTATGCAGGTGAAAAGGTTTCGCAAAAACAAAAGCGAAATGGTTCCAAGACCAAAACTTATTGCAAACTACAATTTGTACATGGGCAACACCGTTAAGATGGTTCAGAATCTGAGTTGCTACCGTATTGGCATTTGAAGGAAAAAATGGTACTAGCCATTGGTTACCTGGTTGTTTGATGTTGCCATACAGAACAGTTTGGTGTTGTACAATAAAGCACACAATCAGAGAATTTCCCAACTAGACTTCGGAAGAGAAGTGGCTAATATGTCCTGTGGAGCTATCAGGTACTACCAAAGTCAGCTGGAAGATCAGCTGCTTCGCCAGCATCATCACCAGACAGTCGAATTCTGTCAGACATGATTGATTGGACCATCTTGTACAAAACACAGAAGAGAAGAAAAAGATATGTGCTCAGAATACATGCAAGTTGATAGTGAGAATACAATGTTCTAAATTGCAATGTTAGTCTGTGGATTTCATTTCCACTAATTTGATTCTGATGTTATATTCTAACATTTAACCAAATGTGCAAAATTAAGTGATTGTGGTCAGAACTTAATGACAATGTATTGGAAGCAAGACAGTGAATGACAATTTGTCCAGTGCTTGAATATTAAAATAATAATAATAATAATAATAATAATAATAATAATAATGTTATATTCTTATCATTATTATAAATGTATAATCTATAGATGACTTCAAAATAAATGTATGTTATGGGTTCATAATTTATTATACTTTTAAGTTATACATTATTTGTTTACAGCCATTACAAGCTTACAAAACTATTACTAAGTTCATAATCAGGGTGACCAGTTTATGAAACTGAAAAACTGGGACACATTTTCTTCAGCAAATTTGTCCACCCCTCTCCCCCCTCCCCGCCAGAAAATAAATTTCAAATTATTACACTCACATGACGTCAATATTACCCTCAAGTGTATTTTTCAGAACTATGGATTTGTTTCAGGAGCTTCTGGATTTTCATGAGATAGTCGTAAAATTCTGAACATGTATGATTGAAGTGTGTTTTAACAAGTAGTACAGCCTTTAGAGTTTCTACATTAAGACGACTTTTTTCCTCGGACCAGTACATATTCATAAGACTGAAGATGTGCTCAACAGATGCAGTGGTCCCAAGAACACTCAATACAAAACCATTTTGAAACACTGTCAACATTGATGTGAGATTTTCTACATTGTTGGAACATTGCTATCCAGCATTGAGACACTAAGTTTTCTTGTAGTCCAGTTCTGAATGTTCTGGTGGATGATGTTTCGTACATGGAAAAATTCATCAAACAACACATTCTCATTTAAACATATCACAGATTCATAGTTCGAAAATAGAGCTACTTAACCCTCAACATCACTCCATTCAGGAACTTTTTTTAAACAGACCCAACACACTTTCTTGATTACAACAGTATGGCGACACCAATTTCTTATGTATTGAACACAATTGTCGAAGAATGATACAGTAGCAATGAAGAACATTTGTTTGGAGATGAGCAGGGGCGGCCCGTCCTTATGTGCTACAGTGCTACAGCGCAATGATAATTTTTGCTCAAATAATGTATTTGCAATACTATAGTCTTTGATCTGCCATTTGACAATTTCCCGTGGTTATGTTCATGACGCATTACAGAGTGTTTAGTCTTCGCTCTTCGCTCTTTGGTGCCTCAGGCGGTACGTTGTGCTACTCAAAACTCTACATGAAAATGTAGACAACTAATGCGCATGTGCGAAGCTGAAATCACTGCTCTGATTGGCTATTTTTACGCGGGGAAGTGCTGTAGTCAGCTTCAGCACAACACAGCTTGGAGATTGCAAAAGTAAAGAGTAACGAAAGAGTGCTTGTTTGTGGAAGAACTCGGAACTATGTACAATGTGTTTGGTAATTCAAGTGTCCGACCGCTGCTGCCATCTACCTGGTTTTTGAGGTTCCTCCTGAATCAGTCCAGAAAATTGAAGCCAAGGAATTACGTGACAGTATAATTCAGGAAACTAGTTATTGTTTCAGTCTTTAAGCTACCTAGATGCAACAAAATTGTTAAACAGCAAATTTTTTGACAATTTTTCACATAATTTTCCTGAATGCGAACTTGAAGTTGCTGTCAACAGCTATACTGTACTAAACAAAAGAGTGTTAAAGACACAACTGGAGTTCTATATGGAAGACCCAACTTCCGAAATATAGATGGAGCTGTTCAATTGTTACAATACATAACATAGCCGCCAACAATTCACAGGATCCATTCTGTGAAGTAACGAAGTTGTTAAATATTTTGGTTACAACACCAATGACCACTGCTGAGCCAGAAAGATGTTTTTCTTTCTTTAAACGCTTAAAAACGTTTCTAAGGAACACTATGTCCCAGGATCGCCTCACTGCTCTTGCAATACTGTCAATAGAAATGAGTATGCTGTCCAAGATGGAGGGGTTTAACTCCAGGGTAATTGACAAGTTCTGCAGTAGGAAGGAACGTTGTATGGACTTCATATTTCGTCTCAAATTAAGATAAATACATATAAGTGTATGCAGTAGGCCGATATAGAGATTGTAGCACACTCATTAATTTGACCACCAGCTGCTACTGGAGATGAGTCCTTTTTCCATTTCTTGGAGAATGTTCCTGACACTTAAGGTGATAAATCTATTTGTCTACCTGCTGATAAGAGTTTCACAAAGGTTTTCAATCAAACCAGAAACTTCAACCAAAGAAAGCTCTTCTGACTGCATTTGTCTTATTGACCTATCATACACATCTAGTTGGGCAGCCAGAAATTTTAGTCATAATAAAGAAGTTCTGTCCGAAAAGGAATCTTCGTGAATGCATGGGCACAGTACTTCTCAATTGACATAAAGTACGATTTCAAACCATCAAACATAGCAATGACTCTCTGAAGTGCAGGAAATAAAGACATCAATCTAATTTTGGTGTAGTTCCATAAAGATCTGTACTCAACCTCTGCAAATTCACAGAATTCCTTCAGACACTCAGTTCTGTGTAGATGTAGAAGTTCTAGTAGATCTTGTAGAGGATAACTTCAACATCTATTGGAAGACAATCTCCAGCTGTCTGGGTGTTATTATATAGCACATGTGCACCACATCCAGCTCCTAATATATTTTTTGCAAATTTGTTTTGCAGCCTTACAAAGACATTATTTTTTCCTTTTCGGTCTATGCCACCAAAATTAGTACTTGTGTTGTCTGTTGCAAAAGCAATTACAGTGAAACCTGCCTTTGCGGTCACTTTATTTAAACAGCCACCTGGCCAAAAGGCCAATTTTCTCTGGAACCAATTGGATTTTCCATAAGTTCAATACAAATTCTCTCTTTATTTAGCGGCCAGCGGCCGGGATCTATTTGGATTGGAACCTGACAATAACGGTCACTGTCCAACAAATAATCTTTTCACGGATACTGTCTGACCTATTTTTTCGATGGTTAGAGGACAGGAAGCAATAGCTAAGTGTACAACAGTACACCCTCCATATCTTGGGGTTAGTTGGTTACTTTCCACTCTGACCCTGCACAGCTATAAATTCTTACTCGTTTTCTAATGATTGAAACATGGACTTTTTCTATCGAAAATGTCACAGTATGTTTTAGGTAGTTAACCATTCGATTTTTTTGTTCTCCTCTTTCTGTCTTTCTCCATATGGACCAGCTTTTACGAATTTTTCTTCTTTTCATTCACTTGATTCAGAGGAACTTTGAAGTTAGTTTGAGAGAGAAACCATGTTTAACAATAAATTTAGAATGGTGTTAAGTTTAGAGGTGAGACGAAAAATGATTGAAGAAAGTGAGAAGGAAACATCTGCGAGAAAAATTGCAGAAATATTCAAATAAGCGATATAATTAAGAATAAAGATGAAATATTAAAAGAATGGGAGGAAGACAGAATCTATGTTTAGTAATGTGAATGAGTTCATTTACGAATGGTTCAAGTGTGCGAGGGTGAAGAAATTGCCTGTAAGTGGGCTTATGATTCAAGAGAAAGCTCTTGAAATTGCGAAAGAACTCATGTAAGAAATTTTGTTGCTAGTAATGCATGGTTAGAGTGCTTTAGAAAATGGCATAACATTACATTGCGTTCTGTGCCTGGTGAAGGAGGTGACATTGCAACCAATGTTATTGAAGAATGAAAAAAAATAGACTGCCTTCAATTCTTGTGGAATATGAACTCAGAGACATTTACAATGTTGACGAAACAGGTTTATTTTCAGGGCCCTCCCTAACAAAACTTAAGTTTTAAGAAAAAAAGAGTGTAAAGGGAGGAAGTTGGCAAAAGACAAACTAACCCTGCTCTTTTGTTTTAATGCTGCAGGAGAAAAAGAACCACTCTTAATGATAGGGAAATCATTGAAACCGAGATGTTTGAAAAATGTTGACATGGGCTTATTGGGGGTGAAGTGGGCTGCCAACAATAAAACTTTGATGACATCATCATTGTTTGAGAATTAACTATGCGATTTCAATTCCAAGATTAAACGACAAAATCGCAATGTGATCAGTGAAATTGACGTTTCTTCCCCCAAATACGACATCACACCTCCAACCCCTTGATCAAAGTATTATCCAGGCATTTAAACTGAGGTACCACAGGCGAGTTTTGAAAAGGCTAGTTGCAAAAATGGAAGAGGTTGACATTAATATGCATGATTTTTGTACGTGCACAGTCCTAAAAAGTCAGCGAAATTCAGTATTTTCATGCTGATTCATAAAAAACCGCAACCTTAATCAAGCGGTCATGTGATAAAATGGCCATTTTACAAGGTAACTTCAGATGGCCGCTTTAGACAAGTTTCACTGTACTTTCTCAAACAGATTGTACTCAGCATTTTCTCTATGTACTCAACTTGGGTTTCTGAACATTCATTTGGAAGATTTGTTAGTTCGATTAATTTAGTAATGATACCTTCTCTAAGATCAAAATAACTGGAACTATCTTCACTGCTTTGTGGTTAAAGGTGTCTATTAGCACTCATATATATTTTGCAGAATTTAAATTGGCTATAAATCTTTCCAAGGCATGTGAAGACAATACGTTTACAACAATTGCTTCGCATTTTGTTCTGGCACAAGAGAATTTAGGCCTCTTGAATAGTTTGCAATAACGACAGATGTACAATTCATGAAACAGAAACTGTGGTTATGAAACACAGAATGATAGGCGAAAGTGCCATCCTCAGCAGCTAACTGAAGTTCTGAGGTTCCACAGAAGCATTCTTGAAGAACGTCGTCACTTTACTGCTGGAAGTTGAAGCTGAGTGTGATCTTTATGTTTCTTTTTACTAATATGGTCCTCAATGGCAGAATGACCACCATGTGCTATGGATATCACAGAATGGCGAATAGTACATTCCACTTTATCATTAAAGCTAGTTTCCCTTATAAAAGGAAAATCTGTCTTCAGTGCAACACTGAATACACATTTTCTTTCAGCATGTTCACTGTAGTTTAAAACTTAAACAAATCAACCTCACTAGTAAATGCACAAAGTTGAAATCAGCATCTGGCGACAAAGAACCAAGGAGCAAATCGCCAAATTTAAGAATATCGAATGTAATGATCGACTTTCTCTGCCTCTCGAATCAGCGATAATATAGATTGTTGTTATGCTTGTTGGTCTGAGTAGAGCATTATAACATGCCGCTATATGTGTGTGAATATGCAAAACTACACTTAAATGAATTTGCACATTATACACTCTTCACTTAATATAAAAATTTAATACTTCATAAGAATTTTTTGTAGCTAAAGTAGCCACTTTTAAAAACCGGAACATTTAGACATCCCGAAAAATATTCTCGAGACACCAAGAGAATTTGTGAAAATCAGAACTGTTCTGGTTATCAGGTCATCTTGTCACCCTGTTCATAATAAAGAATTGCTAAAAAGAGATCACAGAGATGCTTAGTATAGCAATGACAAAATTCACACAAAGTATACATGAGAAAATAATAAAAACTATTTTTCTTATTTCTGCACATCTTCTAGTTAAGAAATAAAGTAGCCAAAATTAAAAAAAAATAATAATAATTTCGGCACTAATGGGTTAAGGTGTGATTTGTCACCATGTACCTATTCAGATATAAACGAAATATTTTAAATGTACAGGCAGAAAGGTGATTTCATTAATGTAGTGGTAGATGAATACTGATATTTTACACATATTTTGCATTATATTTTATCAGCCATTGGGAACTCATACACTCTTGCTTAGTACTACTAAAAACAGTAGGCATACTTAAATGAAACAGGTCTCCAAGTCACAATGTAAGCCATTCCTAATGAAAATAATGCTTCTTTGTAGGTTCCTACTTGTCGTCCTCACAAACCAGATGCCATCAGAGAAAAAATACTCACCAGTACTTACTATATCATATGTGAAGCTGTCCAAGGTAAAGTATGTATGAAGGCATTTCATGGCTTCAAGTGAGAAAGACTGGCTCAAAAATTAGGTTGTTTGGTGTATTTACCAAAAGACGTTAAGGCAAGCATGCAATATCTGGATGTAAAAAGCCTAATTATGCTGCCGAAAGGTACATGATTTTGTCGCAAATATTCCCATGAAGGGGAGTCATTACTGCCACTCTAAAAGGCTTACTTACTTACTGGCTTTTAAGGAACCCGGAGGTTCATTGCTGCCCTCACATAAGCCCGCCATTGGTCCCTATCCTGAGCAAGATTAATCCATTTTCTACCATCATATCCCACCTCCCTCAAATCCATTTTAATACTATCTTCCCATCTACGTCTCGGCCTCCCCAAAGGTCTTTTTCCCTCCGACCTCCCAACTAACACTCTATATGCATTTCTGGATTTGCCCACACGTGCTACATGACCTGCCCATCTCAAACGTCTGGATTTAATGTTCCTAATTATGTCAGGTGAAGAATACAATGCATGCAGTTCTGTGTTGTGTACTCTAAAGGCTTACTGTTAAATATCTACCTGACTTGACTGTATTTCAATTTCATAAAGACTTTCTGGATTAAAATCCAGATTAGCACAAAGATGTCAATTAGTGGTTGTTTGATGTATCCCAAAATGATTTTCATTTAAAATTTGGCCAACTGAGAAGAGACATTTGTGATGATTGCATGAAAATGGATGCTCAGTGCAAGGCCGCGACTACTGAGCAAGCTAAAGACTGAAAGAAAGCTGAACACATTTACACTTTATAGAACTTGAGGCTTTCCCGGCATTAGATATGGAATAATTCTTCTCGGGTTCTCAGATAGGTGAGTTAGATTTTGGCTGACAAGCTTTCGATGACTAGCTCTGCCATCTTCTTCAATCCCTGAAGAAAGCTCGCAAGCAATAATCCAATTCACCTGGCTGAAAACCCAAGACGAATTACTCCACTTTTACACTTATACATTTGAAGCCAAGTTGCGCACACTAAAACTCTGTACTCTGAAACATTTTGCGGAAAACCCCCAAATGAAGTTATTAGATGCATGAAATGGTATATTGCAAACAAAATTGAGAAATCAGTCAAAGAACTGCATGTTTTCATGGACAATTGAGGCATTGACATGGGAAAGGTCGTAACTGCCAAAAATTCGAATTTTTAGGTTTTTCATTGAGAAGGTAGTAAATGGCCATGCCACTGACACAGAGAAGGTAGGATGTCCGTATGTAATGAAACGAAGTTGAAAACGTAGTCACTAGATGTTGTAAGTTGTATGTGCACAGCTGTTGGCGTGGAGAAGGTAGTAACTCCTTTTACAACATCAGAATGTGTCTAGACAAATATGGGCTGATAACTGTGCAGGGCAGAATAAGAATCGGATGATTCTAATGGTCCTGATTTACATTATTGCCAAGAAATATTTTGATTCAGTGGACTTGAAATTCCTGATTTCAGAACATTCCTACATGCCATGTGATGGGGAATTTGGCATCATAGAGAAAAGAAAAAAAAAGATGCAAGACCATGCATGTTTCCAGAAGAGGTAAGGCCTAATAATGTAATAATGATGAAGGATAAGGATTTCTTCGACTTTTCTGCAGAATGTGACAAGTTTTGAATACAACTCCTATCAAAATCAGCACCCTCAACTGGATTAGACTCTCAAGAGCTGATTTTCCTCTAATAAAAACAAGATAGTTATTTAATGACATTGAAATGTGGACAGAGCACAGGATTTTTAAGAAAGGACAGTCATTAACGTCAATCACTAACTTGCAGTGCTTGCAACGCCTTGAAAGGAGACCAGTCGTCCCTGATGCCAAAAAGAGAGACTTGTTATCTATGTTAGACTTCCTCGATGAAAAGTATCATGCATTTTACCGAAAAATTTGTGCATAACGTATAAATAACGTTAATTCTCAGTTTGGCTAAGGAGTGATTTCAATGTTGTATTTTCATAAAATAGGATTTCACAGATAAATCTGTGCCAGACTTTTCAAATTTCATATGTAACACAAACATGAGTGTGTGCCTTTCATTTAAAGCAGTTTCTGTAATAATGTAAGTGAGAAAGTGTTCATAAATTTGTTTTTTGCTTCCCCTGAAAAATTTTGTTTTTGGCAGTTACTACCTTTCCCATGTCAGTGCCTCAATTGTGCATCACAGGGTAAAAAAAGATCCTGTTCTCATCTCACTTCCATGTTACCAGGGTTCCGTGAGGCCTATATGCTTTTTATATTTAGTGGATAATATTTTTAATAATTTATTTATTTCATCTGACAGGATTAAGGCCATAAGGCCTTCTCTTCCATCCTACCAGATAGCACATATAAATACAAAAAAGAAATACAAACACTGATGAAAATAATACTAATTAAGTTAAAGCCCTGTAGAGGGTCAACAGAGTCAAAAGAACACTATAGAGCTCTCATCGAGCTAATACAAGAAAAAAGAAAGAAAACAGAGATAGCAATGATGATATTGATAACTGACAATAATAATAATAATAATAATAATAATAATAATAATAATAATAATAGTAATAGTAGTAGTAATATAATAATAATAGTAATAGTAGTAGTAGTAATAATAACAATAATAATAATAATAATAATAATAAATACATTACATATTAATTTTCAATTTTACAACAGTATAGTTACAATATTTACTATATGTCATGGGTTAAGGTGAAGTTGCGCAACCTAACATGTGTTCAACAAGCAATTCCACGAACTAGAATGTGATTTTTTAATTTAAATTTGAATTTTGATATATAAAATATAAAATGTATATGCAAATTACGAAAATATGAATCAATAATAACACGAAACACCAATATAATAATAATAATAATAATAATAATAATAATAATAATAATAATAACTTTCTTTAGTAGGTTATTTTACGACGCTTTATCAATATCTTAGGCTATTTAGCATCTGAATGGGATGAAGGTGATAATGCCAGTGAAATGAGTCTGGGTTCAGCACCGAAAGTTTGGGTTGAGGGAAAACCCCAGAAAAAACCACAACCAGGTAACTTGTTCTGACTGGGAATCGAACCCAGGCAACCTGGTTTTGTGACCAGATGCGCTACCCGTTACTCCATAATAGATACCTATTATTGGAGATAACAATAATAGTAGCAATAGTAATAATGATGATGATGATGATAATAATAATAATAATAATAATAATAATAACAATAAAAAGCATAATAGTTAGAGCTCGAATTTTATGTGATATGAAAATGAGAAACATAATATATGTGACTTAGAATCTGAGCTTTATTAGATGTATTTTTGCACACTGATAAGAAAACAGAACTAAAAAAAATTACAAGGGCACATGTGATTCAACCTCATTTAATTATTGTTTGGCGCAATTAATAATGAAATATTTTTCCATATTTTCTGCAGTCAACAATAGCCTTCTGTCTGTTAGAATGTTCTTATATATGGAAAACAACCTCTCCACTTTGCACGATGTCACTGGAGCGTATTTCAGATGAGGAATGATACTCGGAATAATGTTCTGAGGGAGCTGCACACACTCACCTTTTAAGATTTTGTATACAGTGAAAAAAGTTGTATATCGTGGGTTCTTTTTCAATATGTCATTAAATTTTACTGAAACACACTCACCGATTACTCCCGGCACAACACTCCGTTTATTGGTTGTATCTTCCACTACTGACACACACACTACAGCACGATTTTACCATCACTAGTAAAGGTATCGTCAATTGAAATCTAATCTTTTAACTTGGACAAAACTGGCATAATAGCAATAGACTAGCTATTTATATCACCTGATGTCAGAATAAGCTTTTCAAGAAAACTGAAAGAACCACTATTTTATTTCAGAGCAACTGATTGGAAGTGTTTGTGCCAAAGGGTCATACCCACATGGTAATTTTCACTCTGTCCTTCGCCACAGTAACAGTATAATGAGGGAAAGACCACCCTACATATTGGTATTTGTTACTACTTTACTATTACTTTTTAAGGCATATACAAACTGTTAGCATGGCAAAGGGATGTCCATTTTTTTACAGAATAAATTATTATTTTCAATTATTAAATTATTTTTATGCATTAGAGACAAAGGGACAAGTTTTATAAACAATTTTCAAACATATAACTTATGAATTAAGTTGATGAAAAATTGGTGAAAAAAATGTGTATCCTTTCAAAATATGCTATATCCTTAAAAATATGTAATATATACCTAAATATTTATTATGCATCAAAATATGTAAAAATATATACTGTAACTTAAAACTCCGGAATAATGATAACTTTGTTGTGATTCGCCAACATTTTAGCTTTTCTTATAACTACATATAAAGGAACATAATATGTAATTACATAAAATCTGGGCAATAATAATAATACTTACTTACTTACAAATGGCTTTTAAGGAACCCGAAGGTTCATTGCAGCCCTCACATAAGCCCGCCATCGGTCCCTATCCTGTGCAAGATTAATCCAGTCTTTATCATCATATCCCACCTCCCTCAAATCCATTTTAATATTATCCTCCCATCTACGTCTCGGCCTCCCCAAAGGTCTTTTTCCCTCCTGTCTCCCAACTAACACTCTATATGTATTTCTGGATTCGCCCATACGTGCTACATGCCCTGTCCATCTCAAACGTCTGGATTTAATGTTCCTAATTATGTCAAGTGAAGAATACAATGCGTGCAGTTCTGCGTTGTGTAACTTTCTCCATTCTCCTGTAACTTCATCCCGCTTAGCCCCAAATATTTTCCTAAGGTTCTCAAACACCCTTAACCTATGTTCCTCTCTCAGAGTGAGAGTCCAAGTTTCACAATCATACAGAACAACCGGTAATATAACTGTTTTATAAATTCTAACTTTCAGATTTTTTCACAGCAGACTAGATGATAAATCTTCTCAACCGAATAATAACACGCATTTCCCATATTTATTCTGTGTTTAATTTCCTCCCGAGTGTCATTTATATTTGTTACTGTTGCTCCAAGATATTTGAATTTTTCCACCCCTTCGAAGGATAAATCTCCAATTTTTATATTTCCATTTCGTACAATCATAATCATATACTTTGTCTTTTCGGGATTTATTTCCAAACTGATCACTTTACTTGCTTCAAGTAAAATTTCCGTGTTTTCCCTAATCATTTGTGGATTATCTCCTAACATATTCACGTCATCCGCATAGACAAGAAGCTGATGTAACCCGTTCAATTCCAAACCCTGCCTGTTATCCTGAACTTTCCTAATGGCATATTCTAAAGCGAAGTTAAAAAGTAAAGGTGATAGTGCATCTCCCTGCTTTAGCCACCAGTGAATTGGAAAAGCATCAGATAGAAACTGACCTATACGGACTCTGCTGTATGTTTCACTGAGACACATTTTAATTAATCGAACTAGTTTCTTGGGAATACAAAATTCAATAAGAATATCATATAATACTTCCCTCTTAACCGAGTCACACGCCTTTTTGAAATCTATGAATAACTGAGTACTGTACCCTTATACTCCCATTTTTTCTCCATTATCTGTCGAATACAAAAAATTTGATCAGTAGTCGATCTATTACGCCTAAAACCACACTGATGATCCCCAATAATTTCATCTACGTACGGAGTTAATCTTCTCAAAAGAATATTGGACAAAATTTTAAAATTTACGCCGTCAACAAAAGTGATATTCCTCGAAAGTTACAACAGTTAGTCTTGTCCCCCTTCTTAAAAATAGGTACAATTATGGACTCCTTCCATTGTTCTGGTACAATTTCCCTTTCCCAAATAGCAAGTACAAGTTTATAAATTTCGCTACATAATGCACTTCCACCCTCTTGTATTAATTCTGCTGGAATTTGATCAATACCTGGAGACTTGTACTTTTTCAGATTTTCTATCGCAATTTCGACTTCTGAAAGTGTGGGTTCGGGTATAAATGGCTCAGCAGTTTGTATTTCAATTTCGTCCCGATCATTTCTATTTGGCCTATGTACATTTAGTAGTTGCGCAAAATAGTTTTTCCATCTGTTTAGGACTGATGGAGAGTCTGCAAGCAAGCATTCTTATCCTTGATCACGTTTACCCTTGGCTGATATCCGTTCTTAAATTCCTTTATACCCTTATATAAATCTCTAATGTTTTTATTCTCACTATTTGTTTCTACCTCATTCAGTTTTTCCTTCAAGTAAATTCTCTCTTTTTATTCCTAAGTGTACGACTTGCTTCCCATCTTTCATTGAAATATTTATCTCTCTTCTCCTCAACTGGATCCTGTAAGAATTTCAATTTTGCCTGTTTCCTTCTTTCTACTGCAATGCAACAATCTTCATCAAACCATGGTCTCTTTTTCTTAGTTTCATAATAACCTATGCTCTGCTCAGCTGCAATTTTGATACTATCTCTGATATTTTCCCACACGCTGTTAACATCTAATTCTTTCTCAACTTCGTCGGAACTTTCTAAAGTGGCAAATCTATTCGAAATTTCTACTTGATAATTTTGCTTAGTTTCCTCGTCCTTTAATTTCAAAATATTGAATTTAGTAATATTAACTTGTTGCTCTACTCGCTTGGCTACTGACAGTCTTTCTCTTAATTCTCCAATTACCAAATAATGGTCAGAATTACAGTCTGCACCCCTGAAAGTTCGAATGTCTACTATACTAGTATATCTCCGTTTATCTATCAAGATATGATCTATTTGGTTGTGTGTCAATCCATCTGGAGAAGTCCAAGTATATTTATGTATATCCTTATGGGGGAATGTTGTACTTTTGACAATTAAATTTTTCGATGTGGCAAAGTTGACTAATCTAACTCCATTGTCACTACTAGTTACGTGTAAGCTCTCTTTTCCAATAGTTGGTCTAAAAATATCCTTCCGTCCTACTTTAGCGTTGAAATCCCCCAATAAAATTTTTATGTCATATCTGGATAATTGATCAAAAGTATGTTCCAATTCCTCATAGAAGCTATTCTTTATATGGTCGTCTTTCTCTTCTGTAGGGGTGTGAGCATTTATAACTATGATGTCGCACCATCTACCCTTAAGTACTAAATATGTTAACCTGTCACTGATAAATTCGATCTTTTTTACTGCTGATTTTATTCTTTTATGAACAAAGAATCCTGTTCCTAATTGGTGATTATTGTTTCCTTCCCCATAATACAACAAGTAATCTCCTATTTGTGATATGCCATTCTCATCTAACCTAACCTCTTGTACTCCCACGAAGTCTATTCTATATCTAGCTAGTTCTTTAGCTACTAATGTTACCCCCTCCTGTTCTATAAAGACTAGTTACATTCCAAGTGCCAAATCTCAAAACCTTATTCCTTTGCTGTGGTCGTGCCAGAGAATCAGTCCGATTCCGAGACTTATTGTAGGGATTCGTAACAAGCTGTTTTTTTACGGTGATGGGTTGTTAGCCCTTCGCCCAACCCCCAATAGTAGTAATAATAATAATAATGATAATAATAATAATAATAATAATAATAATAATTATTATTATTATTATTATTATTATTGTTACATCAGCTTCTTGTCTATGCGGATGACGTGAATATGCTAGGAGAAAATCCACAAACGATTAGGGAAAACGCGGAAATTCTAGTTGAAGCAAGTAAAGCGATAGGGTTGAAAGTAAATCCCAAAAAGACTAAGTATATGATTATGTCTCGTGACCAGAATATTGTACGAAATGGAACTATAAAAATTGGAGATTTATCTTTCCAAGAGGTGGAAAAATTCAAATATCTTGGAGCAACAATAACAAATATAAATGACACTTGGGAAGAAATTAAACTCAGAATAAATATGGGAAATGCGTGTTATTATTCAGTTGAGAAGCTTTTGTCATCTAGTCTTGTGTCAAAAAATCTGAAAGTTAGAATTTATAAAACAGTTATATTACCGGTTGTTCTTTATGGTTGTGAAACTTGGACTCTCACTTTGAGAGAGGAACAGCGATTAAGGGTGTTTGAGAATAAGGTTCTTAGGAAAATATTTGGGGCTAAGAGGGATGAAGTTACAGGAGAAAGGAGAAAGTTACACAATGGAGAGCTTCACGCATTGTATTCTTTACCTGACATAATTAGGAACATTAAATCCAGATGTTTGAGATGGGCAGGACATGTAGCACGTATGGGCAAATCCAGAAATGCATATAGAGTGTTAGTTGGGAGTCCGGAGGGAAAAAGACCTTTGGGGAGGCCGAGACGTAGGTGGGAAGATAACATTAAAATGGATTTGAGGGAGGTGGGATATGATGGTAGAGACTGGATTAATCTTGCTCAGGATAGGGACCAATGGCGGGCTTATGTGAGGGAGGCAATGAACCTCTGGGTTCCTTAAAAGCCAGTAAGTAAATAAGTATTATTATTATTATTATTATTCATCCCATTGAAAAGAATTACTGAGATAGTAGCTTACACATGTTTGTTAATTATTACATACGCCAACTAATAAAATATAATAACCTTAAATGTTTATCATAATTTTTTAAAATATATAAAGTATCATAATACTGATTATAGTTAATCTGTAATTTGAATAAATAATAAAACTGATGTCTTATCAATGGTTGATCATGCTCCATAGATAACGAGAAAAACCATGGATGTGTTGAACATATGGTAGTACTAGCTGCACATATGTTACGGATTATATTACCTCCAACTCTTCCTCTCTGCATCTCGCCCCACAAAGAAACAGACCAGGAAGCGAGACAGGCTGTATGTATTTGTGTTTTGGTTGCATATTACTCAGATATATTTAAGGAAAGTTTATCTAGTCTTCTCATTCCAGGGCATTTTTTCATGTCCATTGATAGAATTTTTGGCAACATTGAGAAGAAGTGGCCAAAAAATTCTTAGTCCCTTCCACATGGGTCACATAGATCAGAAAAACTCTACACAGGAAGCCCATTGATGTTGATTACGTGCAATATACTCTCACTATGTAGGCCTATCACATGCCCAGCGCAAAAAAAAAAGGTTAAAATTTGTTACGCAGTGTAACTAGAGTTATTACTATGTAGGCTATTCTACTTTGCAATGAATAATGGAAATACAGACATATATTTAAAATGTTCGAGTTAAATAAAATCGTCATAAATTGAATTATAACTTACAGAGTCTAGCTAAATTAGTTGTTTTTATGAAACTCATAATCTATTTCATATATTTTACAACTGAATTATTGCATAACGTTAATATTATAAAAAGGCTGCAAAAGGGTATCTGTCGGATACAGGGGGGAGAGCCATTAATCCTTCCCATTGAAGGCTTTAAGGAACCAACCTGGACAAATACCCAACGTCCCATCCCTACCTTCCCGTGGTGCAGCTGTTAGTAAACATAATTTTACAAGCTGAACTAAAGGGAGGGGCTACTCATCAATTAGCACTGGTCAGCTTGATGAATTAATGACTGAATTTGGTATAATTTTCCTCTATTCAATACCTAATTCCCTCTTTACCCTTTCCTATCCAGTCCTCTGACTGAACTCTTACTTTCTTCGACCCCGACGGCATTAGAGCATTCGAAGCCTAGAGGTTCATTTCCCTTTCCTTCCTCCTCTTTCTACTTTTCTGTTCCTAGTGCTGACCTGCTATGGCAATAAAATCGTCCTCCAGTGGCTTAAGGAGGGAAAGCTGGTGATCAACAAGATCTCCCAGCTAGGTCCAATGGACCCGTCGACCAACAGCAGGTGTGGTCCTCCAGACATTCTGGGGTTTGTGTGTGAATGAAGTAGCCACCAAAACGTTAAAATATGGTGTTCACTTAAATCGGCTACAACTTGCCATTTAACCACTCCAATATGAAATGAGTACCATTAAGGTAAAATTATCCGGAGGTAAAATAGTCCCCCAATCGGATCTCCGGGCGGGGACTACTTTAATGGTACAGAATCAACTAAACATCTTACAATGGAATGCTGGTGGTATAACATCAGCCAAGAAGACTGAACTAGCCAATATACTCTGATATAATAATATAGATATCTTCCTTATTCAAGATGCTTAATGCTGACCAATTAAAATATTATAATTTTAAAGGTTTTAATATGAAACTGTTACCCAAAGGCAGACAGATCAGTAGCGGAATTCTCGCAGGTACATCAAAGAAATTAATTTCAAATTTTCAAATCATAAAAGACATGGATAATCAAGACAAATTAGAACTAATAAGAATTGAAGTATGGAAACATCAACAACATTTCAAAATCTACAGTGCCTATAATCCACCTAATAATCCCCTTGATCTAACTTTGATATACAACCTAAAACTATCATAATTGGTGACTTTAACGCCCACTCCCAACTTTGGGGCTACGATAATGTAAACCAACCTGGAAAAATGATCATGGACCTCCTAAATACTACAACCGCAGAACTTGTCTACAGAAAAGAAGATCCCCCTACTTTCATTCATTATTCTGGTTCTGGTACAAATCCAGACTTATTACTAGTAACATGAGATATCCATCACGAAACCAAGAAAAAAATAATTGAAGACCCTGGATCTGGCCATAGAGTCATCATCGTTTCTATCCATCTGCACCAAAACCGAAGAAAAGAACCCTACAATAACAAAACAACATGGAACTTTAAGAAAGCGAATTGGAAACTATTTACAACAGAACTCGACAAATACCTCAAGCTCAACACACCACTAATGGAAAATACAAACTCAGGTAGATTGAACAAATATTTCTGTGAATCTCTTCTTAAAATTGCAAAAAAGCACATTCCACGAGGAAAACCAAAAAAATACACCCCATTCTGGACAGAAAACCTGAATTTATTGAAACAAGATAGAGATAAAGCAAGAACCAAAGCAGAACATAGCAAAACACCAGAAGATACTCAGGATTGGAGGAAGAAGACTGCCATTCTTAAAAAAGCAATCATAACAGCAAAAAAGAACAGTTTTAATAAATTTATTGAAAATATTAATTACAGAACCGATAGCGCTAAAACATATAAATTTCTGAAGAACATTTCCAATAGACAGGAAAATACTAGCCAACCTATTATTCATAATAACAAAACACTAACAGATAGTAGAGATATAGCAAACACATTTAATAAACACTACTCAAACTCTCACAGATTGCATCCCAATATCAAAAAAACTGACAAATTTATCAAAAGAGAATTACATAAAAATATTGTTGTTGTTGTTGTCTAGTGCCTTGCATTTGGCAATGAAGCCATTAGCAGTCGTGCTTTCCAATACTTTTGAACTGTAGTTTCTTCTGATCTTAATGCTTCACAGGTCTTCAAGTGGTCTTCATTCATTTCTGCTGGATTGTTACACAGGACACATATGGGTGAAGCTGAGATACCTATTCTGTAGAGATGACTTGCTAGACAGTCATGATTTGTCAATAGTCTGAAGGCTGCAACTGCTGTTTTCCTTGGTCTCTGGGGGATTATATCTGGGTTGGAAAGTAGTGTAATCCATTTTTTGTCTTTAGCATTTGATTCTATTTCTTGTAGGTATGAATGAGAAAATTTTGTAGTGATCAAGAGTTTTATTGAGGAATATGAGAAATTAAATTTAGATTTTTGTTTTATTGTTGTGCCTTTCTTGGCAATTGTGTCTGCGGTTTCATTCCCAATGACTCCACAGTGTGCTGGAATCCATTGGAGACGGACAATCTTATTAACTTTTTGGAGTTGTATTAACATTTTGTAGCATTCTCTTATTTTTGTTGACTTCTTTGTAGCATTTGAACATATTCCCTGAATTGCAGCTTTAGAATCTGAAAGAATTACTGTCTTGTTATATTTATTTAAGGGAAGATTTAATAATTGTCGGAGAGCAATGTGTATAGCCTCTATTTGACCATCATAATTTGTTGTGTCTCTGCCAACAGAATGATAAAAGGAAAAATGTGTACATGTAACTCCAGTTCCAGTAAGGTTTTCTGTGGTTGATCCATCAGTATATATGTGTAGCCATTCTTCTGTAGGATATCTAGTATTGATCGTTTCCAGTGCTAGAAGTTTTTGTATTTCTTTTGGTGTGTCTGTTTTAAGGATTGAAGAAGGGAGGTTCTTTTCTGTCCATTTAGAGTTTGGCAGTCGTAACATTTTCTCATGTTGGAGCAGTGCTTGTTCTTGTATTTTTGTTGTTATTGATGGGATCCGTGTTAAGGCAAGCATGACATCAATAGGTGTGGATTTAACTGCTCCAGTGATTAGGCGAAGAGCCTGATTTTGTATTTGTTCAAGTTTATTGATGTTAGCATTTGCTGCTGTTATTAAAGCTTCAGAACAGTACAAGAGGTTTGGTTTAATATACATTTTGTATGTTGTATTAAGGACTCTCCTTGAGCAGCCCCATTTAGCACCAGCTAATCTTTTCAGGATTTGCAGTTTCTTTTCAACCTTTTCTGAGATGTTTGTTATATGTTTTTTCCAACTAAGTTTTCTGTCAAAAGTGATGCCCAAGTATTTGGCATCATCAGCTGCTTTGAGTGGTTTATCATTATAATTTATGTTAATATTCACTGGTTTATATTATAATTCATAAGTTATTTTTTCTACATTAATAATCATGAGGTTTTTGGAGCTCCATTCATGTACTTTGTTTAGGGCTGTTTCTATTCTATCTTTAATTAATTTAGGTTTTTTTGGAGAGCCTGGAGTCCAAATGACCACGTCGTCAGGAAATAAAGCAATTTTGAATAATTTCAAGGGAAAAATTTTTCCCTTGAAATTATTCAAATCTGCTTTACAGGGAGCTTCACCTGAAAGACTAGATTTGCAAAGCAATTTTGGTTTCTGAAGTTTGTATTATTGATGGAAGGTCGTTTATATAAATATTAAAGAGCGTTGTGCTCAGAACAGCACCTTGTGGAAGTCCTCGGTGTGTTTGTTTATATTTGGAAATGTATGTATTATATTTTGTAGCGCAAAATCTTTGTGAAATAAACTGGGTTATCCATTTCAGCATGTTACTTTTCACACCTATTGAATGCAACTTCTCAATTAATTTATTTCTCCAGACTGAGTCATATGCTGACTGAAAATCAATGAATACTGCTAAGATGTCCTCTTGTCTATTGAAAGCTTCCTTGATGTCTTGGCTTAGTAGAAGTACATTTTCACTTGTACTATGATTCTGTCTGAAGCCAGTCTGTGAACTATTAAGTAGGTTGTAGTATTCTAGGAACCAGTTAAGTCTAGATGCTACCATTCTTTCCATCACTTTTGCAATAACGCTGGTTAAAGATATTGGTCTGAAACTATTAATATTGTTTGAAGGTTTATTTTTCTTTAAAATCGGGATGATAATGGCTTTTTTCCAGTTGGATGGTACAGTCATTTTCCAACATGTGTTATACAGTTTAAGTAGGATTTCTTTTCCTTTCCTGCCAAGGTGTTTAATAAATTCTGGGTGGATCTTGTCAGGTCCTGGAGATTTTTTGTTCTGTAATTGTTCTATTGCTAGATCCAGTTCTGTGTCGTTAAAATCTTGATTGAAAATATCATTTTGTATATCTTTTGGTTTGTTAGTTTCTCTGATAGTTTTTTGGATAGTTTTATCTTCTTTCTTGTATGCTTGGGGTATTCTTTGAGACTGAGCATAAAATTTGTTAAGGGATTCTGCTATTTCCCTATCTGTAGTTAAGCTTTTGTTATTATATTGCAATGGTTCTGTTGTATTTTTTGATAATTTTGTTTTATTAAGAAATTTGTAGATTTTATTTCCATCTTTCCTATAGTCCATATGTTCTACAAAATTTGTGAAACTGGTCTTCTTTGCTGTAATTAATTCTTTCTTAAAAGCGGCTGCTTTTCTTCTCCAGTTTTGTACATCTTCTGGACACTTGGCTCTTTCGGCTTTGACTCTTGCTATATTTCTTTCGTGTTTTAACTTAGATAGAGATGGAGACCAAAAGTAACTATATTTCTTTAACTTTCCTTTGGGAATATGTTTTTTGGCTGCTGTCAATAATATTTCACAAATTTTTTCATTCATTTCATCTGTTGACTTGAACTCTGATTCTAGCAGTATATTACACCTCCCTTCTAACTCATTTTGGATATTGGACCAATCTGCTTTTTTAAAATTCCAAGAAGTTTTTATTTTTGGTTTATTACTTTTATTTATTAGACCTGTTATGGAGTTTATGGTGATTCTGTGGCCTGAACTTGGGTCTTCTATTATTTCTCTTTTTGTATTGTCAATTATATCAGATGACACCATCAGAAGATCAGGATTTGTACCAGAACCATTATAATGAAGGTAAGTGGGTGGATCATTTGGATTAAATATTAATTCCATTGTTGATGAGTTTATTAGATCTTTTATGACTCTTCCTGCTGAATTTATATCTCTGTAGCCCCATCTAGGGGAGTGTGCATTAAAATCACCTATTAAAATACTTTTGGGTTCTATGGGGATAGAATTTAGGTCTAGTTTATTGTCTGGAGAATTGTAGATACTGTAAATTCTGTAATGGTAGTTACTTTTCCATACTTCAATTTTAACTATTTCTGACTTATCTTGTTCTTCCATTGTTTTTTTTTATTTGGATAATAGCTTTTATATTTCTTTTAATTCCTGTAAGAATACCACTTGCTATTTGACGAGCCTTTGGAAGTATGTGTGTAGTGTACTGATCCATTTCAAAGCATATTTCCTGTTCTTCTGATAGATTGGCTTCTTGTACTGTGAAGACATCTATATACTGATCTTCTAATATTTTCATTAGCTCTTGCTTTTTAGACTGTGACATGCCTCCTGCATTCCACTGTAGAATTCTTAAAGTATTGGAATTGGTATGGTGAGATTTGCCTAAAGATGTCCCCACCCGGAGATCCGATTGGGGGACAGTTTTAACTCCGGAATATTTATCTTTAGGACTCATACTCATATATGTTGTGGCTTTCATGTAACTGTTTTCTTAACGGGCACCAGTTGTAACAATGTGGCAGTTACATCACCCCGACGTAAACCCCCATTATGCAAGGGGGACCGTACCTGTCGTTGATCAATGGGTCCTTCGGACCTAGCCGGGAGGACTAAATAGATGTTATTTAGATCCACCGACCTTTCCCTCATGTGCCGCTGAGGGATGCTGTTGTGCTGTGATAGGCCAGCACATATGTAAATGGCATTTCCTCCATTTTAGATGAAACAGTTATACCGCTGTGACTCAGTCCCCAGATCCTCATCTGTTAAAAGCAGGGTGTACCACGGGCAGGTTGAGGTTGGGAATTGGGTAGGAGAGGCATAGGAGGCGCATCACTACCCCTTACACCCCAATTACATAAAAATAATAAAAACAATATTACTAGTACAAAACCTGAAATATTTCATCAAAATTTTACTTCCAAAGAATTAAATATAGCTATACAAAATTTCAAAACCAAGAAATCTCCTGGCCCCGACAACATTCATTCCGAATTTTTTAAACATCTGGGGGTAAAGGCCAAGTCTGTACTTTTATCCATTTTCAATTTATCATGGAACACCTTAATTCCTGCAGCTTGGAAAAAAGCAATCATTGTACCAATTCACAAAAAAGGGAAACCTGCTCATGATGTTAATAGTTATCGACCAATAGCACTGTTAAGCATGATAGCAAAAACCATGGAGTCCATGATTTCCAACAGATTAACTTGGTATTTAGAATCCCAAGATCTTTTATCACCAAGACAAGCCGGCTTTCGACAACTACACTCTACCAATGAACAAGTCATATGCCTTGGCCAAGAAATAAAAGATACTTTTAACAAGAAAGAAGATACCTTGGCAATATTTATTGACTTTCAATTAGCATATGACTCTGTTTGGAGAAATAAATTATTACTAAAACTCCAGAAATTAGGTATCTCCAGCAATATGTTCAGATGGATATCAGAATTCCTTAGTCAAAGATTCATTGCCACTAAATTCAATAACTCACTTTCTACTTACAGACAAACATATCGAGGTCTACCTCAGGGCGCTGTCCTCAGCACAACTTTATTCAATATTTATATAAATGACTTACCCTCCCTATTAGAGGAATCAAACATGAAAACAGCACTATTTGCAGATGATATAGTTTTGTGGACTTCCGGATCTTACAGACATAGAGACAAAATTCAAAATTCTGCTCTTAAAGCTCTAGATCAACTACATGAATGGAATACATCAAATTTGATGACACTCAATTTAAGCAAAAGTAACTACCAAATATTTTCACTTGGTAAAAAAGAAAGAGAATTCAATATCCAATACAATGGCCAACACCTTCCTAGGACTTATGAATCCAAATATCTTGGAGTTATTTTCGATAGTAAGTTAACATGGAGCAACCATTTGAAATACATTTCTGAAAAAGCTCGTAAAAGATTCTCCCTTCTAAAAAGACTAACAGGAAAGAAATGGGGGTGCTCTAGGAATACTAGGAAACAAAATGTTTATACAGCCAGTGCTGACATACTGCGGAGAAATTTTAATTACTTCACCTTTCATAAACGAAATAGAATATGTTCAAAACCAAGCTCCAATAGACTCCAATAGATTCTATGAGATTCCTCACTAATATTAACAGCATCAAAATGACAATAGAAGAAAAAGCACCGATTCAATATGAAAAACTTATTAGATTACCAGGAAACAATTGGCATTCATACAGTCCTCTCTGTAGATTGAAAACTCAAAAAAGTTTCATATCCATTGTTCAAGAATTAAAACAGAAAATCAATATCCCGAATTTAAAAGAAAACCTACAAATTAAACCAAACCCTTTAACTGTATTAAATATAGAATATAATCTAAATTTAACAGAAGAAATACTAAAATCAGAAGTAAACACTGAAATACTAAAACAGTTGTCTTTAGAGACAATTAATATTAGGTACCCTCCACAAAACTGGCTTCATTTATACACCGACGGATCCTTGATCTCCAGAGAACAAGGTGCCGGTGCAGGTGTTACGTGCTGTCTCTTCTCACTTTATAGATCTCTTGGGTATGGAACAACAAGTTTTGATGGAGAAATCATTGCAATAAGTGAAAGTCTCAGGAATCTTCTATGCCACATCAATAAATTTAAAAATGCAGTTATATTGTCAGACTCCAAAACAGCTATTCTTTCAATAGTCTCTAAACATATACTTTCATCTCAAACAGCAGAAATAACTAAAATGCTCTCTCAATTAATATCAATCAATAAAAGAATTGTATTCCATTAGATACCATCCCATTGTGGAATCCTGGGAAACGAGAATGCGGATGCTCTAGCAAAGAAGGGCAGCACTGCTACTTACAGACCTGTTACTAAATCTACGTATTACTCTGTGAAAAGATATATTAAATCTACATACTTAGACTTCAACAAATAAAATTTGATAACACAATCTCAAGGGAAAAAATTGAACTCTCTGCATCAAAATCCACAGTTAATTCCCGATTTACCACGAAAATCGTCTGTAGCTGCATTTAGATTGGCAACAGGCCATGATTGTTTGGCCAAACACCTGCATAGAATTGGAATATATCAGTCCCCTAACTGCCCATTGTGCAACTCAAACCAAGAAATGGATTCGGAACACCTCAAAATCTGTGCTTCTGTGGCTGGCCATGATAATATCTTTGAAAAATATTGGAGTGCAAGAGGTCAAATGACTTTATTGTCAAACACCTGGCATTAGAAAACAACAACAACATAAAAATGTTAATGATGGAATATGAAATAAAAGAAATTGAAATAAAATGAGACGAAGAGGAAGGCAGAAAATAGGAAAGATTGGAGAAAGTTGGGTTTTCAGTGAAAGACCTGCCCTTGGACAGAACACTAAATGATTGAAAATAAAATGCATATAAATTGATTACTGAAATTTTAAAATAATTTTAATAATTTTATGAACGAAAGATAAAATATAACTCATCAATATTTTTTATCCGTATGAGGTTTGAACATTGAAAATACATGAGGGAATAATCTCTAAACTTGTATCTTCGCCACGAGTTGTAGACAGTAAAGTAAAATTGGCATTGTTAGTTCAAAGTAATTTTTTGTCTTTATTTGATTATAGTATCACTTAAGTATATATTATTGTTCTATAGTGATGGACTTTAAAAACACAAATCCTTTTAAAGAAGTTAAAATTTTGTCAAGCATAAAAGGAAACGGCTGATTCCTAACAACAATAACAACAACAAATGCACCATATAAAAATGGGTTGCTCAGAAGCACACTAAAACAGTGCAGGACAAATGCGAGATTGTGTATAATGAATGCATCATGAGTGTTTTTATTTTGGCTAGGTCAGTAAATTGCCACACTAATAAGACATAATATGGGCAAAATATTATGATGGTGATAGTTGAATAAAATTAATATCATATGAAACTAAATACAAACTTATAAAGAAAAATCAAACCATGAGCGGGACTCAAATATGATAACTTTTGCTTTGTAGGTAGTCAAATGTTATACCATTGAACTACCACACACACACTTCGACAACAAGCCTTTCCCAATGTCCTTCCCACATGTATGTATGTATGTGTGATGAACATCCCAGGCAGCTGGAAAATTATTATACATTGCAGGGGCGGCTTTTGGGGCAGTGCCAGTGTGCCATGGCACCACCAATGAAAGAAACAAAAAATATCCTAAAAAGGCGTTCTAATTGTTTATTTTTACATATTTTATTCGTATTTCCTCTGAACGAGCGCACGCACAGATCGGGACGCACTCTTGCAGTGTTTCTCTGAACGTTGGAGCCAGTTCAGTGTGGCAATGTCTGCGTCCATATAACACTGTACAAAAGGCTACTGATTATAGTTTATATGTGTTTCTTATGGCAGACACCGAGCCAAATTCAATTTGACTTAGTAGTTAACAATCTGCCCACTAGAACGCAGTAATGCAGAAATTTTGCTAGATGGCAGGGTTGTTGGAGATGTTAAAGCGCAGACTTTCAAGAACACAAAGTTCCGCGCCAAATCTTAATGTAAAGTTACCATTCAAAACTAATGCACACAACTTGGATTTGAATGTGTAAATGGTTATCCATTTAACTATACGGAATGCAGAGATAGTTAGTCATGGTTCTTTTTAGAAAGATAAATATTTTTTTTATATTATGTAACACTATTTGTTAATTTTGTGTAACACTTGTTTTATTTTGCGGCAACTAAATATTGCTATACTGTTGCTAGTGTTGATGCTTTTGTTAACAATACATGAGATCTGTGCAGGACATGAACATGTGGTATTCAGGCTGCTGCCTTGGATTCATCAGCCTGTTTAAATAAAGTGTAAACGTGTTCATTTATTATCTATGTCATTGTTCATCTCGTGTGTTTTTGCTAGTAATTTTACTAGTTATGTTATTTGTATTTGACTTAACAATACTGAGAAAGTTTTGCATTATCTGTATTTGTAAATTTCGTTATTAGTTTCGGAAATGTTATTGTAACTGTTACTAGGTGCTTTATTAACTGCACACCTGGTAAAATAGCTGGTTTAATTTTATTAATGTGTTTTATTTAACATAATGCAAACTTGAGCTGTGATTATTATCTTTCACTTGGGTGATTTGCGCGCAACCATTTTTTTGGCACCACCACCAGAATGCCTCACTGGCCGCCACTGATACATTGTTAAATTCGTGTATTTGGAAGTTTCGTGAGTTATGTCATTATCTAAATTAGATAGAGAATGGTAAAACAGTGTAATGTTCGTTCTAAAGATGTCGGAGTGAAACAATAAGTGAAATCATAAAGATAGTATAATGCAAAATTTTAGTATGGCTGTACTGCATGGCAGCCATGAAGACTTCTCTAAGCCAGTCATTTTTTTTCTTTCCATGAGTGTACTGTTGCTCTAGATTAAAGAGAAGAAACATCATGACCAACCGAGAAAAGGGCTGTAAAAATACCATAATTATTTACCCCAATATAAGATGACCCCTATTTTCCAATGGCTTTTGTAGGATTTAATTTTTTAAGATCTTTTGTTGATGAATTCACAGACAATTAACCCATTAACTGTGGTTGTAGAATAAAAAGTTTCAAGCTTGCTTATTTGTACAAAATAGACAGATCCTCTTTATGAATTTAAATTTATATTCCTGTAGAGCCTATCAATCTAAATATATTTACAAAAACTATGTACACAAAGTAACTAAATGGCTTTATTGGGCTTGAAGCTGAAGTACAGTGAACTTTTGGAAGTTTTTTTTATACCACGCAATTCGATACTATTGTGAACAAGCTGACACTAGGAGAAACGATCACACCTATGTCATTATTTAGTGTACTGCACAACATAAAAAATTGACGCAACTACGCAACTTGTGTATTTTTCTTGATTAGGCCTACTGAATTTTAGACGACCACCCATTTTTCAAACGCAAAAATTGGAGGACAAAAAACCTCGTCTTATATTCGGGTTCTAATTGCCACTGGTCAACAATGATTTTGTTAAATAAATAATTTCGGGTCTTTCTTATGTATTGCCATCTGCTGATTCCAAAAATGAAGTCAGAAATTGTCCATCAACTAGGAGGACCTAGTTTTCTGCAATGATGTTGAGAATTTGTTCGAGTCAATGGGTATTGAGCATAAACCTCAGGATTGGCATTTGTTCATAGACTCCTCAAAAACAAGTTTGAAAGGAGCGTTACTACATAATGGAAACAAATATCCATCCATTCCTTTAGCCCTTGCAGTTGGTATGAAGGAAAATTATGAGAATATGAAGCTCTTACTAACCACTATCAAGTGTAACAATTTTTCTTGGCAGATATGTGGGGATTTGAAAGTAATAGCTATCTCACTTGGGTTACAGCTTGGCTATACTAAATTTTCCTGTTACTTGTGCAAGTTGGATAGCAGAGATAAAAGTAATCATTATATAAAAAAGAACTGGCCAAAGAGAGAATCACTTTAATCCAGGACAAGATAATGTTCTTCACCAACCACTTGTAAGTTCTGAAAAAATCTTATTGCCTCCACTGCATATCAAATTAGGCTTGATTAAGAATTTTGTGAAAGCAATGGATCGTGATGGCAGTGCATTTCTCTTCCTGAAAAATAAGTTCCCAAAAATCAGTGAAGCTAAACTAAAAGAAGGAATATTTGTTGACTTCAAATAAGGGAACTGATGAAAGATACGCAATTTGAAAACCAGTTAAATATGCAAGAAACACCTCCATGCGTGCATTTCAAAAATGTTGTCACGAACCTTTTAGGAAACTTCAGGTCTGAGAACTATAGAGAACTTGTCAGTGAGAAGATTGAGAACTACACAATCATGGGATGTAATATGTCTTAAAAAATACACTTTCTGCATCCCATCTCGATTTCTTTCCTGAAAACCTAGGGCTGAAAGCAACGAACACAGGGAGTGTTTCCACCAGGACACATGGAAACGGAAAGGTACTACCAGAGTAAATGATGTCCAAGTATGTTGGCAGACTATTGTTGGATACTGAAGAGATGTTTCTCAAGCAAAGTGCAGCCGAAAATGTACTTCACATACATTTTAGGTCAATAAATGTAATTTCAGCTCAGATATCGTAATACTATAATGTATAGATACGAAAAATGTTTTTTATGTGATTACACTAAAACCCTGGGTGATGGAAAAGTTCTGTAAAAAGATTTGAAATCAGCACAAAAAAGTCACTTAGAATCACCCATTATTTCCCATTTAACAGACAAAAGTTTAAATTTTGTTGACCAGTGTTGCCTGAGCCCTTCAAAATTTCAGACTCTTGCTCATACAGACCTCTTATGATTGTGTGCACATGATGGACTGATTTAAGTATATTTCGTGAATTTCTCAAAGAATAAAATATAATTATAACAGAAAATTCACAAAGATGTTTGCATAAATCTGCAAACTGACCAAAATACTTGTAATATAATGAACTTCTGAGATAAGCTGGGTTATTTTGGAATGTAGGAAGATTGTAGGAGTGTGGAATATGTAGGATGAGTATCAGAACAACACTTGATGTCACTCATAATAAAGTACTCTTTACTCTTATTTTTATATCGTACCAAGCTGCTTGATATTTACAGCCTTTACAGGAAAATAATGATTTAAATTTTATCATTTGTACATATTTTTTTTTCTCTTCACAAATATGAGATCTTTTTTTTCCCCTGTTTCTATCATTGTCCTTGTTGCAATAACCAAGATATACAACTTTTCAATTTTAATCTGGTTTCTTGATCAAATTCACCCTGTACCCAGCTGCCTGATCACCCCAACTATCCCCCCCATTGTCATGGGTAATTTCTTGTATGGATTGCAAAGCAGTTGCGTTGTATCTACAGTTTCCTCTCCATGTCCTATGCAAGCTGCAAAGCATCCCAGCATTGTTATACAGACCCGCATTCATCAGTATCATTTTTTTTAGGACTATGGGTCTCTAATATAAAAAAAAAATAAAAAATCCAAATTGTGTAATTAATAATCAACCCTCTTACATAAAACTGTACATTACAACTCTATACTCTTTCTATAAAACTTTTAAAATTTAGTATTCAAGCAAGTTTGTATTATGATACAAACCTTGACAATAGCATATGTAATAATTTTTTAGCTATCTTATATGTACAAAGCTCTACATTACCTGCTTTAGAATTTCCAAGCAGTTTTTAATTATATACAACAGAATTGTATTAAAAATAACTCATATTGCAGCAGATAATACAGTGGGAGATCACAGAGTGAAAAAAATACAATTAATTAATAAACTATTTAATTTTTTAAAAATTCAATTCCATAAAA